>NC_071657.1:133903224-134080724 GCF_014839835.1 Dryobates pubescens
TTTACTTCCTCAATCCAGCAGATACCAACTGGTGCTTCTGCTGGCTTTGCTGACCTTGGCTGTGTTCTTTGCTGTGGTAAAGTACTAGCAGTTACCCTCTGCTCTTCTCTCTCTCACCATGTACAGGGGGGCAGGGAGCAGGGAGGGGAAAACTGTTAGTAACCCCCTGGTTTTGTCCAGGGAGGTTCTTGTGTTGTTGATAAACTGTAATTACATGTATATCACAGAATCACCAAGGTTGGAAGAGACCTCTAAGATCATCGAGTCCAACCTGTCACCACAGACCTCACGACTAAACCATGGCACCAAGTGCCACGTCCAATCCCCTCTTGAACACCTCCAGGGACGGTGACTCCACCATCTGTACATATTCACTGCATTCCATATTTCTAGATTGTAGTTTTGGTTGCAAATAGAGCTTCATTTGCTTCCAGCTGAGCTGGTGTGGCAATTATATGGTGGGGTTTAATTTCAACTCACCACAGCACACTAGAGACCAGCACATCAGGAATTTTCTGTATCTCTATGGGCACAGACTCTGCAGAGACAGGTAGTGACAGAGGCAGTAAACCATTAGCACTCAAGTTTTCAGCACTGGTCAGGGCACACCTTGAGTCCTGTGTCCAGTTCTGAGCCCATCAATTTAAGAAGGACATTGAGACTCTTGAACATATCCAGAGAAGGGCAAGGAGGCTGGGGAGAGGCCTGAGCACAGCCCTGTGAGGAGAGGCTGAGGGAGCTGGGGTTGCTTAGCCTGGAGAAGAGGAGGCTCAGGGCAGACCTTCTTGCTGTCTACAACTGCCTGAAGGGAGGTTGTAGCCAGGTGGGGGTTGGTCTCTTCTTCCAGGCAACCAGCACCAGCACCAGCACAAGAGGACACAAAAACTAATCCTGCATGGGCTTTTGAAGCTTGCTAACAACTCTTTTCCTTAGTAACTTGCCTTTCTTTCTCTCTAACCCCTTTTTGGGGGAAAAAAGGGAGGTAGGGGGGGAGAGAGGGGGTTCCAAGGAGGGGATGCCTCCCAGGGGAGGGATTTTTGTTGTGTTATTTCTCTTTGCTGTGTATTTCTGTGTATATATTGTAAATACCTGTATATATTGTGTTATATATAACCTGCTTTCCATATATGCTTGTAAATATATAGCTTTGCTCTTCGGCTGGGCTAGCTGTGGTTTCTTACTCTGTGGAGGAGGGAGAGCTAAGCCCTCTCTCAACCTACCACACCTGGGAACGTTCCTGCCAGTCCCAATCTCAGCTTCCACCGAGACCCTCTTCAACACAGGTTGTAAATAAAAGGATGCAGAGAGCTTTTCTCTCCCATTTATCCACAAAACACCTGCCTCACTCCAGATGTTGCTGAACAGAAATAATCAGAGAGGGCTTTGTTTTAAACACTAATCACCAAGATTATGATAAAAAAAACAAACCACCATAATAATAATGATACCAAAAAAAAAATCCTTGTTTTAACTCAGTATTTTTAGTGCAGTCACACCCTGACCCCAGGGCTCCCTTTTACTCAGTGCTTCACACTGTGTTTAGAGGACACAGTCTCAGGCTGTGCCAGGGGAGGTTTAGGCTGGATGATAGGAAGAAGTTCTTCACAGAAAGAGAGACTGACCACTGAAATGTGCTGCCCAGGGAGGTGGTGGAGTCACCATCCCTGGAGGTGTTTAGGAAGAGCCTGGATGGGGTGCTTGGTGCCATGGTTCCGTTGATTAGATGGTGTTGAGTGGTAAGTTGGACTTGATGATCTCAAAGGTCTCTTCCAACCTGGTTAATTCTATTCTATCCTATCCTATCCTATCCCATTCCATTCCATTCCATTCCATTCCATTCCATTTCATTCCATTCCATTCTGTTCTATTCTATTCTATTCCATTCCATTCCATTCCATTCCATTCCATCCTATCCTATCCTATCCACTAGTGTGGAGACTGCCATGACCCAACCAGATTCAATCCACCTAAATCACAGAGAAAAGGTGTGACTAGGATGGAGCAAGGCCCTGTGCTTGCAGCTGGCAAAAGCATATTGTGCCCTCTGAGAAAGGGTAAGTACCAGAGGCTATGGAAATATGGTTACATCCATTCTGAAACTAGGAACAAGGGAAGAGGAGAGGAACGGAGGGATGCAAGGCAGTGGGAAGGGAGGCCAAGGACCAGAATGCCCTACACAACTGCTCTTTGTATGAAAACATTTAAGAAGGACATTGAGACACTGGAAGGTGTCCAGAGAAGGGCAACGAGGCTGGTGAGAGGCCTTGAGCACAGCCCTGTGAGGAGAGGCTGAGGGAGCTGGGATTGCTTAGCCTGGAGAAGAGGAAGCTCAGGGGTGACCTCATTGCTCTCTCCAACTACCTGAAAGGTGGTTGTAGCCAGGAGGGGGTTGGTCTCTTCTCCCAGGCAACCAGCACCAGAACAAGAGGACACAGTCTCAAGCTGCACCAGGGGAAGTTTAGGCTGGAGGTGAGGAGAAAGTTCTTCCCAGAGAGAGAGACTGGCCATTGGAATGTGCTGCCCAGGGAGGTGGTGGAGTCACCATCCCTGGAGGTGTTCAAGAGGGGATTGGATGTGGCACTTGGTGCCGTGGTCTAATGTCGTAGTTTGGGGTCATGAGGTCTGTGGTGATAGGTTGGACTTGATGATCTTTGAGGTCTCTTCCAACCTTAGTGATACTGTGATACATTTCTTCCCACTCCTAAGAGGACAAAACTGTTGACTCCATGAGCCACACACCAAAATGTCCATTCTAGTCTAGTCTAGTCTATTTCTATTCTAGTCTAGTCTGTTTGTAGTCTATTCATATTCTATTCTATTCTATTCCATTCTATTCCATTCTATATTCTATTCTAATTTCTAATTCTAGTCTAGTCTAGTCTAGTCTAGTCTAATTTCTTATTTTATTCTCTTCTATTCTCTTCTCTTCTGTTCTATTCTATTTGATTTGATTCAATTCTATTTGATTCTGTTCTGTTCTAAAGTCCCTGCCTTGAATGGGTTAGCAAGCAGGCAGTTTTTATCTGAGTTAGCCACACCACAGCATCTCCTGCTTTTCCACATGTCACTGTTAATATCATTCTTGCCCAGTAACCTATCAAGAGGTGCTGGACTCGACAGGGATTCAGGGCCCTTGGAAAGATCAGCTCGGGAATGCAAGGCTATTCACAGACAAATGCCCTCAATTGCTCCCTGCAGCCGTAAGCTGCTTTTGCACTGCAATTTCAGGGCTGATGCCCACTCGTTTCCTTCATGCTGGTAATCCCAGGGGGCCCCTGGCTTCCCTAGAAGCCAAGCCTTTTAAACCAGTTGAGCATCTAAGCGGGTCTGAGTCTGCCTCCCTGCAGGGGCTTCATTCACAGAAACACAGAATTGTCAGGGCTGGAAGGGACCTGAAGGATCACCTAGTTCTGGCCCCCCTGCCACGGGCAGGGACACCTCACACTACAGCAGGTTGCTCAGAGCCACATCCAGCCTGGCCTTAAAAGCTTCCAAGGACGGGGATTCCACCACCTCCCTGGGCAACCTGTGCCAGGTGGTGGAGTCACCATCCCTGGAGGTGTTCAAGAGGGGATTGGACATGGCACTATTAGCCATGTCTTACTTAGTCATGAAGTGTTGGGTGACAGGTTGGACTTGATGACCTCTGAGGTCTTTTCCAACCTTATTGATTCTATGAGTCAGTGTCTCACCAACCTTATGGTGAAGTGAACTTCTTAATGCCTAATCTAAATCTTCCCTTCTCTAGCTTGGATCCATCCCCCCTAGTCCTAGCACTCCTTGATGCCCTAAAAACTCCCTCCCCAGCTTTCTTGTAGGTCCCATTCAGGTACTAGAAGGCTGCTCTAAGGTCTCCTCAGAGCCTTCTCTTCTCCAGACTGAACAACTGCAGCTCTCTCAGTCTGTCCTCATAGGAGAGGAGCTCCAGCCCTCTGATATCCTTATGGCCCTTCTCTGGACACATTCCAGCATGTCCAGCTCTTTCTTCTAATGGAGGTTCATATCTTTCTTGTTGACAGGGGTTCACATCTTTCTTGTAATAAGCATTCATTCCCTCCCTTGGCACCATCCTGGAAAATTAGGGAACCCAGGCTGAACCAACGCCTTCTGCTGGGCTCAGTCAATTTCTGACACATGCTTCCCAAATAAAGATGACTTGGACCATGAGCAAAGTATCTCAAACTGCCCTTGTTATTCTCTGCACCAACATTTATCATAGAATCTCCCAGCTTAGAAGGGACCTCTAAAGGTCATCTAGTCCAACTCCCCTGCAGTGAACAGGGACATCCTGCACTAGATCAGGTCACTCAGAGCCCTGTCAACCCTCACCTTGATTCATCTACAGGATGGGGCATCAACCACCTCCCTGGGTAACCTGTTCCTGTAAAGAACTTGTTCTTAACATTCAATCTAAAGCTCCTCCTCTATCATTTCAAACCATTGACTAGCTTGAGAGCAGCCTTGAAGAAAAGGCCTTGGGGGTGCTGGTGGATGAGAAGCTCAACATGAGCCAGCAGTGAGCACTTGCAGCCCAGAAAGCCAATCCCATCCTGGGCTGCATCAAGAGAAACACAGCCAGCAGGACCAGAGAGGTAATTTTCCCTCTCTACTCCACTCTGGTGAGACCACATCTGGAGTACTGCATCCAGTTCTGGAGTCCCCTAGTACAGGAAGGATCTGGAGGTGCTGGAACATGTCCAGAGAAGGCCCACAAGAATGATCAGAGGGCTGGAGCTCCTCTCCTGTGAGGACAGAGTGAGGGAGTTGTGACTGTTCAGTCTGGAGAAGAGAAGGTTCCAAGGAGACCTAATTGTGGCCTTCCAGTATCTGAATGGGGCTACAAGAAAGCTGGGGAGGGACGTTTTAGGGTGTCAGGAAGTGACAGGACTAGGGGGAATGGAAAAAAACTAGAAGTGGGTAGATTCAGATTGGATGTTAGGAAGAAGTTCTTCCCCATGAGGGTGGTGAGACACTGGCACAGGTTGCCCAGGGAGGTGGCAGAAACCTCATCCCTGGAGGTTTTTAAGGCCAGGCTGGATGTGGCTGTGAGCAACCTGTGTGTGTGAGCAACCTGTGTGTGAGGTGTCCCTGCCCATGGCAGGGGGGTTGGAACTGGCTGATCCTTGAGGTCCCTTCCAACCCTGACTATTCTGTGACTTTCTGATTCTATGATCTACTGGTAGTGAATCACAGAATGTTAGGGGTTGGAAGGGGCCTCCAGAGATCCTCCAGTCCAACCCCCCAGCCAGAGCAGAAACAGTTACTTCCTTCCATTGCACTTCTGGATATTTATCTGCAGGAGGTTTTAGGCTTTCTTGTAAAACAAAGAAAGCCTGCAGCATGTTAACTTCCACTACAGTAAATCACATCTTTTGCTATTGCTCCATTAGCTTCATTAGCAGAGTGTTGAAAAAGCTCTGGAGATGAATAGGAACGAACACAGAAATCACAGAAACATTCAGGTTGGAAAAGAGCCTCAGGATCACCAAGTCTGACCCAGAACCCTACTCTACAAGGGTCACCCCTAAACCACAGCCCCAAGCACCACAGCCAAACCACCTTGAAACACAGCCAGGCTTGGGGACTTCTCCACCTCCCTGGGCAGCACATTCCAATGCCTGACCACTCTTGCTGGGAAATTTTTTTCCTAATGTCCAGTCTAAACCTACCCAGTGGCAGCTTGAAGCCCTTCCCTCTATTTCTATCACTAATTACCTGTGATGGAACAACAGAACAAGTCAGCTTCCTCTGTAAATGTCTCCACAAAAGCTGACATTTCTCCTGTATCTTACTGGGGGCTGACCTGCTGGAAAGCAGCCCTGTGGAAAAAGACCTCAGGATTCTGGTGGACAACAGGATAAGCACAAGCCAGCAATGTGCCTTTGTACCCTGAGATGCATCAAGAAGACTGTGGCCAGCAGGTCAAGGGAGGTTCACCTCCTGCTCTGTTCTGCCTTGGTAAGGCCTCATCTGGAGTACCTTGTCCAGTTCTGGCCTCTCCAGTTCAGGAAGCACAGGGAACTGCTTGAGAGGGTTCAGCAAAGGACTACAAAGGTGATTATGGGACTAGAACATCTCTCTTATGAGGAAAGACTGAGGGACTTGGAGCTTTTTAGCCTAGAGAATAGAGTAGAGTAGAGTAGAGTAGAGTAGAGTAGAGTAGAGTAGAGTAGACTGGAATGGAATGGAATTAAGCAGGTTGGAAAAGACCTCAGAGATCACCAAGTCCAACCTATCACCCAACACCATCTAAGCAACTAAACCATGGCATCAAGTGCCCCATCCAGTCTCTTTCTAAACACCTCCAGGGATGGTGACTCCACTATATAGGAGCAAGAAGCCATGCAAGATGCAGGCAGTGAAGTCTTTGCTCCCACATTCTTCACATTCATGTTGGTACCCAAGTCATGGCAGCAGGAACTTAATGGATATTACCCAAAAAGATAGATAATAATCAAGAGACCAACACCCTTCCACTCTGCTGCCTGTCTCCCAGTCACAGACATTCCAGCCTGGGATCTGGAGCTGTGTGGACCTATTGATCTGTTCTGAAGGAGGGCTGAGTTGCTCCTCATGTTGGTGGATTTCAGCAGCCTTTGAGAAGTGTCACAAATGGATGAGATCACAGACATTGCAAGACCAGGAAAAACACAGCACAGCCCTGTCAGACAGGATGCATGCTTTGAATCTGCATTAGCAACAGTGGCTGTATAGTACAGGGTGAGAGCCAGCCTCCATTTCCTACCTTTGATTAATAATTGAAGATATTGACTACCATAGTTTCAGACTGCTGTGTAGTAGCCTCTGATACATAGTGACATAGCCTGTATTGGAATGGAATGGAATGGAATGGAATAGAATAGAGTAGAGTAGAATAGAATAGAATAGAATGGAATAGAGTGGAGTAGAGTAGAGTAGAGTAGAGTAGAATAGAATAGAATAGAATAGAATAGAATAGACCAGACCAGGTTGGAAAAGACCTCAGAGATCACCAAGTCCAACCTATCACCCAACACCATCTAATCAACTAAACCATGGCACCAAGTGCCTCATCCAGTCTCCTTTTAAACGTCTCCAGTGATGGTGACTCCACCACCCCCCTGGGCAGCACATTCCAATGGCCAATCTCGCTTTCTGTGATCAACTTCTTCCTCACCTCCAGCCTAAACCTCCCCTGGCACAGCTTGAGACTGTGTCCTCTTGTTCTGGTGCTGGTTGCCTGGGAGAAGAGACCAACCCCCACCTGGCTACAACCTCCCTTCAGGTAGTTGGAGACAGCAAGAAGGTCTCCCCTGAGCCTCCTCTTCTCCAGGCTAAGCAACCCCAGCTCCCTCAGCCTCTCCTCACAGAGCTGTGCTCCAGACCCCTCCCCAGCCTCGTTGCACTTCTCTGGACACGTTCAAGGGTCTCAATGTCCTTCTTAAACTGATATAATAAAAACTGATATAAAAAAATGATAAAATATCTCTCCAAGGGGATTGTATAGAATTGCCTTTATTTTCCTTTTCACACCCCATAGTGATTTATTTACATTTTACTGCTTTCTGCTCAGGATCTGTGAACAATTTTAAAGGCATAGCCTAAAACTACCCCACCAATATAATTGACTGACACACAAGCTGCCTTCCCTCTTCTGAAGTGCAGCCACTTCTGAGAAGAAACAAGGCTGCTCTTCAACAGCACACTGGAAAGCTACCAAAGAACAAGAACAGCACATGAAATATTTAGAGGGCAAAGAGACACAAAGCCAAAGCAGACCAGAGCAGAATTCCAGTTCTGCCCACACACCATGCTCTTGACAACACCAAGATCTTACTGCATTTCTCATCTCAGCTGCCAACAGATGCCCCTTACTGCCATGCTGGCATTCAGGTCAACATTACCCCAGAAGGACTGAATCAGTGGCTCCAAAGTCTTCACAACAAACGGGGTTGGAAGAGACCTCAAGGATCAGCCAGTTCCAACCCCCCTGTCATGGGCAGAGACATCTCACACTAGATAGAGTAGAGTAGAGTAGAGTAGAGTAGAGTAGAGTAGAGTAGAGTAGAGTAGAGTAGAGTAGAATGGAATGGAATGGAATGGAATGGAATGGAATGGAATGGAATGGAATGGAAGGGAATGGAATGGAATAGAATAGAATAGAATAGAATAGAATAGAACAGAACAGAACAGAACAGAACAGAACAGAACAGGTTGGAAGAGACCTTCAAGATCATCATGTCCAATCTATCATCCCACACCACCTAATCAACTAAACCATGCTATGATGAGGTTGCCCAGAGCCACATCCAGCCTGGCCTTAAAAACCTCCAGGGATGAGGCTTCTACCACCTCCCTGGGCAACACATGGACTTGCTGGAGTGGTCAGCAAAACAAATTTCACCTAAGTCAAAGCATTCAGCAGAGTTTCTGGCAGACTAGCCACAGCACACAAAACGTGGCAGTGTTCCGGTTCACATCAGCTTTATGTCTCAAACACAAGGAGGAAAACCAAAAGCATAGAGGGAAAAAAAAAAGCAAAGGGTTAGAGCCAAAATGCCAGAAGTCAGTGTGGCTTCAAGTCCAGGAGAATCATAGAATCATGGGACTTTTAGGGTTGGAAGGGACCTCAAGGATCACCTAGTTCTAACCCCCCTGCCATGGGCAGGGACACCTCACAATGGATCAGGTTGCCCAGAGCCACATCCAGCCTGGCCTTCAAAACCTCCAGGGATGAGGCTTCCACCACCTCCCTGGGCAACCTGTGCCAGTGTCTCACCACCCTCATGGGGAAGAACTTCTTCCTGACATCCAATCTGAATCTGCCCATTTCTATTTTTGTTCCATTCCCCCCAGTCCTATCACTCCCTGACACCCTAAAACGTCCCTCCCCAGCTTTCTTGTAGGCCCTCTTAAGACACTGGAAGGCCACAATTAGGTCTCCTCAGAGTCTTCTCTTCTCCAGACTGAACAACCCCAACTCTCTCAGCCTGTCCTCATAGGAGAGGTGCTCCAGCCCTCTAATCAAGAAGATGTAAGCCCATCACAGTGTGCTAAACAGTGAACAAATTTGTTCAGGACAAAGAGATTTATATCAGATCAGTGTTTTTCTCATAAGCAAAGAAAAGATTTCTCACTTGGTATTTGGAGCCTTAAAGTTAATTGGTTCACATCGTGAATCACTGCCTCAGCAAAGCAACGATTCAGGGTGGCAATGGAGTCTTGTCTCTTAGCCCACACTCAGCTCCCATTGCACTACTAGCCCTCAGTTAGCCCTCAGTTCCAGTTGCACTACTACATTGTAATGACCCCTTTGTAGCTGGTACTCCAGAACTGCAGGAAGTTCCACCTCACCATGAGGAAGAACTTTACTGTAAGGCTCACAGAGCACTGGACCAGGCTGCCCAGGGAGAGGTTGTGGAGTCTCCTCTGGAGACTTTCCATTCCTGTCTGGATGTGTTCCTGTGCGACCTGTGCTAGATTCTATGGTCCTGCTCTGGGAGTGGGTTGGACTCGAAGATCTCCAGAGGTCCCTTCCAATCCCTAGCATCCTGTGATCCTGTGATTAAGATATTGCCTTCTGAACACCACCTACAGTGCTCCTGCAATACTCACATCTTACCCACTTGAATATTTAAACATTAAGTATCACAGGGTTTGCATTTGAGCCCCATCAGCAGACAATGCTCTTCTCTTCGAACCCCAGCCACTTCATCACCTAAATAACCACAACAAAGGCATGTTCCCCAAGTAACAGAGATCCTTCTTTATTTCTTTTGATTCTTTCCCAAATAAGTAATGCAAAGATAATTCAATTCAAGAAAAAAACAAAGAAAGACCCTCCCAAAAATTCTCCCTCTGTGGGAGGAAGCTGTTCAAGCACAGAGGCTGGACAAGGAGTGGCTTGAGAGAAGTCTCATGAAGAAGGACTTGGGGGTGTCAGTTGATGATAAACTCAACATGAGCCAGCAATGGGCACTTTGCAGCCCAGAAGGCAGCTGTGTCCTGGGCTGCATCAAAAGAAGTGTGAACAGCAGGATGAAGAAGGTGATTCTGCCCCTCTGCTCTGCTGTGCTGGGACCCCACCTGCAGCACTGTGTCCAGTTCTGGGGCTCCCAGCATAAGAGGGACATGGAACTGCTGGAATGGGTCCAGAGGAGGGACATGAAGATGATCAGAGGGCTGGAGAACCTCCCCTGTTGGGACAGGCTGAGAGAGTTGGGGCTGTTCAGCCTGGAGAAGAAGGGTCGGGGGAGACCTCAGAACAGCCTTCCACTACCTTGAAGGGGGCTACAAGGAAGCTGGCAAAGGACTTTTTACAAGGTCTTGTAGTGATAGGACGAGAAGGAATGGGTTGAAGCTTGAGGAGGGCAGATTTAGGCTGGGTCCTAGGAAGAAAGTCTTTAGAGTGAGGGTGGTGTTCAGGGCTTTGCTCATTCTTCTCTGGAGAAGAGAAGACTCCGAGGACACCTCATTGTGGCCTTCCAGTATCTGAAGGGAGCTACAAGAAAGCTGGGGAGGGCCTTTTTAGGGTGTCAGGGAGTGATAGGAGTAGGGGGAATGGAACAAAACTAAAAATGGGTAGATTCAGATGGGATGTTAGGAAAAAGTTCTTCCCCATGAGGATGGTGAGACACTGGCACAGGTTCCCCAGGGAGGCTGTGGATGCTCCCTCCCTGGAGGTATTCAAGGCCAGGTTGGATGAGTCCTTGAGCATCCTGGGCTAGTGGAATGTGTCCTTGCCTGTGGCAGGGGTGTTGGAACTGGATGTTCTTTAAGGGCCCTTCCAACCTAAACCAGTCTATGAATCTCTTAATCTATGGTTCTATTGATCCATTAATGTACACCTTGGGAAATGTGCATTTCTCTTTTCATCTTCCCAAACTCCTGCAAAAATCTCTGCAGCTGAAACAACCAAACTTAATGACACTGATTGAAGCTGCTGATATCAGGGTAGTGGGAAATAAAACACCTCTTGAGTAGTTCAGGAACATTTGCAAGTGATTTATTGGCATCAAAAGTCTTGGAAACAGTCAAAATCCAGCAAACCAGGTTCATAACAACATTTGACCAACTAGAAAAGGAACCAAAGGGAAAGCCACCTCTCTTGTAAGCTGGAATAGGCTTTTTGGGGGGCTGAAGATGAGTACTGCACACTGAAAACAGAAGAGTCAAAGTCACCAGAAGAAGTCAGAGAGACATCTAACACCTACCATTGCCTGAGTGATTCCACTTGTAGGCAGGACCCTGTTGGTAGTCTCAGCTCCCATCATCCATCCAGAAGTTGTAGGGAATTAAATGCCCTAAGAGCCTTGAAGGATCCTTCATTCAGAATTTAAAGCAGGGTTGTGCACGCAGATGTGTGTTCAGAGTGACCAAGCAGCAGTGAGTTTAAATAGTCAATAAATGAAGTTACTTTTTTCTCCCAAATTGAACAAAATACTTCCAAGTCCATATTTTGTTCTCAGTATTCATGGAAAAAGAGCTGGAGAATCCTTACATGGCTTGCCTGCAGAGCTAGGCTTTGGCATGGATGGTTTTCTTCCATGCTGTTCATCAGTGAATTGCTCCTAATACAGCTTAGCCTTCTGCTGAGCTATGGGCCTGATTCAGGCCCTGTGGATTAGCTGTCAAAGAGAAGCAACTCTACCACGGATCATCCATGGACGTGGATATGTGCAACACCAAAGAGTATTAATTGTGGGCTTGACTTCTTCCCCTGCTTATCAAGATGAAAAACATGAGGTGTTTCTAAAAGGGAATGAACTGACACAGAAAATCTCCCACCTGTGTCCACAACTACCTGAAAGGACATTGTTCAGAGGCTGGTGCTGGTCTCTTCTCCCAGGTAATTAGTGACAGAACAAGAGGGAATGGCCTCAAGCTGTGACTGGGTAGGTTGAGACTGGATATTAGGAACAACAAAGTGGTCAGGGATTGGAATGTGCTGCCCAGGAAGGTGGTGGAGTCCCCAAGCCTGGATGTGTTTCAAGGTGGTTTGGATGTGGTGCTTGGGGCTACGGTTTAGGGGTGACCCTTGTAGAGTAGGGTTCTGGGTTGGACTTGGTGATCCTGAGGGTCTTTTCCAACCTGAATGTTTCTGTGACTCTGTGACTGCAGCAGGTACATTTGGATTGCCAAACCCTCAGGCATTCATTTTCTTATCATTTCCACAAATCAAAGATATTTAACTAAACCTTGTGAAGTGACTGCAGTCTGAACCAGCGACATCAGCCCAGGTAACTGTGGAACTCACTAAACCTCACTTTGCATTGCATCTGGGTGTCACACAGCAGGCTTCTGATGTGAATTGAATACAGGTCATCCTAGCATTCCTGACATTCTGGTGTCCCCCAGGGATCAGTTCTGGACCCCATCCTGTTCAATATCTTTATGGATGATCTGGATGAGAGGATTGAGTCCATCATCAGGAAATTTGCAGATGACACCAAGCTGGGAGCAGATGTTGGTCAGTTAGAGAGTAGAAGGGTTCTGCAGAGGGACTTCAACCGACTGGGCAGATGGGAAGAGTCAACAAATCCAAGTGCTGGGTGCTGCACTTTGGTCACAACAACCCCAGGCAGTGCTACAGGCCAGGGTCAGAGTGGCTGGAGAGCTGCCAAACAGAGAAGGACCTGGGGGTGCTGATTGAGAGACAGCTGAACATGAGCCAGCAGTATGCCCAGGTGGCCAAGAGGGCCAATGGCATCCTGGCCTGCATCAAGAATAGTGTGGCCAGGAGGAGCAGGAAAGGCATTCTGCCCCTGTACTCAGCACTGGTTAGGCCACACCTTGAGTCCTGTGTCCAGTTCTGGGCCCCTCAGTTTAAGAAGGACATTGAGACTGGACATTGAGAAGGGCAACGAGGCTGGGGAGAGGCCTCGAGCACAAGCCCTATGAGGGGGCTGGGGTTGCTTAGCCTGGAGAAGAGAAGGATCAGGGGAGACCTTATTGCTCTCTACAACTATCTGAGGGGAGGGTGTAGCCAGGTGGGGTTTGGTCTCTTCTCCCAGGCAACCAGCACCAGAACAAGAGGACGCAGTCTCAAGCTGTGCAGGGGGAAGTTTAGGCTGGAGGTGAGGAGAAAGTTCTTCACAGAGAGAGTTGTTAGCCATTGGAATGTGCTGCCCAGGGAGGTGGTGGAGTCACCATCCCTGGAGCTGTTCAAGAGGGGACTGGACATGGCACTTTTTGCCATGGTTTAGTTGTCATGAGGTGTTGGGTGACAGGTTGGACTTGATTATCCTTGAGGTCTTTTCCAACCTTACTGATTCTCTGATTCTGTTCTATGATTCTATGATTCTACTGTTAACCAGGGAGAGTGGCAATGCTTGACCCATGAAATATATCTGTCCTTGACCTGTCCCCTTTTAAGGCTCATCCAAGCCTGTTTTAATGCATCTCTATTGCATTCAGTGCCAACCACAGGCTCCCCTGCTCGAAAGCCAAATGTGCTGCTGTTCCTACCTAGTGAGAGGAGGTCACCAAATATACCACCACCAATTACATTTCCATCTCCTAGCTGTAACAGCTTTCTATTCAGGAGTCATAATTGTCTCCTCCTTGGAATAAAATGAGAGGTATTTTAGGAAGCCGTTAGAGGAGCTGAGTGAATCGAAGCATTGTTGCACTAATTAAAGCTCCTTTTGATTTTTATTGGTGTTTTTCTTTGAACTCTTCATCTCAACCCTCTAAAAGTGAGCATTTTTTTATAGCAAGCCCAACCATGAGTTACAACACAATGCTAAAAGTACCTGTGAGAAGCCTGGAGTACAGAACGTTTTCTCATCTTCTTAGCAGACTGAAAGGGAGCGTGAAATCATGGTCTTGCTACAGTCCTCTGAAGTGGAAAGGTTCCTATTTACTTCTGTAGGCTCAGGTTTTACTTCAAGAGCACAACAGTTCTCTGGAGGCACTTGCAGAGCTCGGCTGTGGCCATACTTAGCAGCTGCTCTCGGGGCTGGGGTTGAATCAGACGATCTGATTGTCTTTGGCAGTCAGGCCGTCTGACTTAGCCTGCTCTCCCTGAAGGTGGCTGCTCCAGATGCTTTTAGAGGAAGGATAAAACCTCAGCAGTGGGTGACAGCACACCTGTGAGGAAAGTTTCTTTTTGCTTTCACCAGTAATGTCATCTTACACCGGGGAGTATTTGGGTTCTTACTCACTGAAGCGAAATACTCCCTGCACGGCGAGGGAGTAATATTCACACCTGAGATTTCATGTCTCCACAAAGCAGTTCTTGTGTAACCAAGAATCAACCAGCACATGCAAGGTGAGTAAAGGTGAGTAACTTCTAACACTAGCTGTTAGGGAAATCAAATTCATGCTGAAACCATCCCTGTGGTGTAAAGAACATAGCACATTAAAAGAGCACCTTGGTACTGAATGGACTTTCTCCCTCTCTGTGTTGAAAGTCTGGGGAATGAGTTGATGCTCCCCTTATAACCTGGGTGCCAGTGCAGCTGCAGGAGAAAGAGGAGCTTATTCCATGGGTCATCAACATCTGCAGAGACATGTCTTTCTTTTTCCTCAGTGCAGGCTGCTTCAGATAAAACCCACAAGAGGAGGAGGCAGCTTGGTGTAACCAAAGGAAGGACTTCAATATACAATTGTTTTGGTAACTGATGAAGCATAACAGAGAAGATGGGAGGATTTGCTTTGTGGGAGAGAAAACTCACACATCTCTTTACTTTTGAGATGAAGTCAGAAATTAACTCAGAGACTCCACTAATTCAGTACACAATGTTGACACTTAGTTTTTTTAAAGATCATTTTAGAGGGGAAGAAAAAAACAACCCATGGCCTGGGACCTGGTTCTGAATGTGCACAGCTTGGTTTGGCAACCTCCACTTAGGAAAACTGCCACATCACAGCAAGTATCTCAGTACAAGATATACCAAAGGACAAAGAGACTGCACAGGCTGTGGAAAAGATGAGGAATCTATAAAGCATGAGATGTTATCTTGTTAGCAGCATGGCCAAAGTATCCTAGCAGAAGCATTTTCCACACAGAGTCAGCACAGAGATGGAAACAGGCAAGATCTTCCCTCAGAAAAACAATGCATGATCGTGATACAAGAACTGGCATTCCCAGTCCTAAGAGAAAGAAGCTTTCTAAGCCAGATCCATGACAGATACGATGAGACAGACCATGAAGGACCTCAGAGAAGAAGACTCTGGGGGTAGCATTTCACAAGAAGCATGGCCAAGAAGGGAGGATGCTAGGAGGGGGATAGAGACATGGGTGATGGAGCAAATGAATTGGAGATTGAGGAAAGCAGCTTATGCAGCAACATTACCATTTGGTCCAAACAATGCAACTGGAGCTTTGCTAAGGATGAAAGGGAGAAGGCTGATACTGCAGAGGTGATAAAGAAGCAGTTCATCTCTTTTTTTTTTCCTATTTTTTAAATACAGACAATTCAAAAAGAAAGAAGCAATGAGACTTTAGAGCCAACAACACTCAGTGCCAGCGATCACACCCTGGAAGCGAGGCACGCAACAGGAGTCACTCATTGACTTAAGACCACCACCACCACACAGCAGCTAACAGACAAACGACTTGGACTAGACCCACTGAAGACTGGGAACTCCACAAATCCTTACTGGCAGCTCAACAAACCAACTTCTAGCAATTCCTAAGTGAGACTTGACAAGGCGGACTAAATGCTTGAAGCTGAGTACACGAATAGACGGAACGGAGATTTCAACGACACAAGGCTTTTCTTGACCACCACAGCGAAACAAGCAAGGGAATAAAATCACATGGCAGACTCTGAAGAACACCCTGCCTCGTATAAAATTAGGGCTTTTTTCTTTCCCACTTCATCTCACCATATAGAACCAGCACTCCACCATATAGAACCAGCACTCCACCATATAGAACCAGCACTCCACCATGAATGCAACCAGTGGTTACGAACTGCACCTACTTACAGAAAGCCCTGAGAGGTTTTAATAGATGGACTTTTAATACACAGTACCTGGGGCATGAAAGAGGTGGAATTTATGTCACTGTCTTCTTTATATGTAATAAAAATATTAGAACAAAAAGACATATTCATAGATATAATTAAATAGATACTTAAAAATATATTTATACTTAAATATATATGATTAAATATATATAGTTAAATATATAATAAATAGATATACTTAAATATATATGATTAAATATATAGTTAAATATATAATAAATATATATAAATATATAATAAATATATAATAAATATATATATATAATTAAATATATAATTAAATATATATAAAATATATAAATATATAATTAAATATGTACAAAGTATATATTTATACTTAAATATATATAAATATATATACTTATATATAATTAATTATATATATAATTAAAATATATAATAAATATATGTAAATATAGATAATAAAAGTACATAAAATACATAATAAAATATCACAATAAAAATATTACATTAAACACTTTCCAATAAAATAGTACAACAAAATGTGTATAATAAAAATAGATGTAATAAAAACACGTAAATTAAAAGATAATAAAAATATCTATACTAAAATGTGTATAATGAAATACAACAAATATGTATAGATACACACTAAAATATATATACACTAATATATATATACACTCAAATATATATATACACTAATATATATATATATACACACACTAAAATATATATATACTAAAATATATATAATGAAAACATTAGAATTAAAAACATTACCATAAAAATGTGATACAGGCATGGCAGGCATGACTGCATCAGACCTGTCTGAATGAGAGGCAGAAAGCCCTGAGAGATTTGAATGGATGGAGTTTTAATGCACAATACCTGGGGCATAAATGAGTTGGAATTTATGTCACTTCTTTCTATGTAATAAGGACTAACAGAATGAAATATATGTAATAGAAATGCATATAATAAATTATTGAAAATAAAATGATATATATACTAAAAGATATTAAATAAAGTATAATAAATAACTATACTAATCTATATAAAATAAAATATAATAAAATAAAATCATATAATAAAAAACAGATACACTGATAGATAGAAAATAAAACAGAATAAATATCTATACTAATCTATATAAACCAAAACATAATAAACATATCTATACTGAATTCTATATAATGATATATAATTTTATATATATACTAAAAATATAGATAATAAAAACATTACCATTAAAATAGTACCATGAAAATATGATTCAGACATGGCAGGCATGACTGCATCAGACCTGGCTGAATGAAAGGCAGAAAGCCCTGAGAGATTTTAATAGGTGGACTTTAAATCCACAATAACTGGGGCATAAAAAATAATGGGTTAGCATTCATGGCACTGTCTTCTTTATATATAATTAAATAATTGCAATTATATATATATATATATAATAACAATGCATATTAAAATATGATAACCAAAATATATACAAAACCGTCTGTAATAAAACATAATGCAATATATATACACACTAAAAAATAGATAATAAAATACAATATATATATACTAATATATATATACATATAAAATGAAATGTAATAAAAATATCTCTACTAAAAATATACAGAAGAAAAACATTACATTGAAAACATTACACTAAAAATATGATGCAGGCATGACTGCATCAGACCAGCCTGAATGAAATGCACCTTGGGAAAAAAAGAAGCAAACCAAGCTAAACCAAACCATTTTCAACAGAAACCAAGACAGAAGCGGTTTGACCTGCTGAAAGTCGTCCCAAAGCCAAAAAAACCCCACCATGATCGAAGCACACAGTTGGTTGAAACCTGGTGTCAAGTCAGCACTTGCATGATAATGCCACAGGCAGAGGTTCAGCTTCAGCAATGTGGCCACAACGTGCACAAGCCTTTGGAGACCGCTACCAATAGGTTTAACCTTTTTACCACTGGTTTTGGTAGACCTGAGTGTTGCCTCAGCAGTGAAGGCAGCAGAGTTTGGCCCCAGAACATTTCTCACTCAAGGCTGTGGAAGCCAAACCCTTAGATTAATGGTACTGTACAGCTTGACCTGACATTTCCAAGCCTCTCAAAGCCCACAGCCACATTGCCCACACACAAACCTTTGGAGACCACTACCAGTAGGTTTAACCTTTTTACCACTGGTTTTGGTAGACCTGAGTGTAGCCTCAGCAGTGAAGGCAGCAGAGTTTGGCCCCAGAACATTTCTCACTCAAGGCTGTGGAAGCCAAACCCTTAGATTAATGGTACTGTACAGCTTGACCTGACATTTCCAAGCCTCTCAAAGCCCACAGCCACATTTCCCACTCGCTGCATTGCCATTTCTTATACCATTCAGTAAGAAAACCATCAATGAACCAACCATTCCTTTCAGACAGAACTGGCCAGTAGTGACAGCAGAGAGACCAGACTCCAGAAAAATAACCAGACAGAATAATCCTGGGTAAGATCCTTAAAAATTATCTTTAATTGATGCCAAGTATGAACAGATGAACAAGTACAGAAGCAGGTAAAATTTTGCATAGATGAAAACTATGCATTTCAAATAGTTCAAGAACTCATATATATATATATATATTATATATATATAAAACATTAGAAGTTAAAAAAAAATAATAATAAAAAGAAATAAATGGTTTAAGTCAAACAATTTCACTACTGGAAGTCAAATGTGGCAATGAAGTACATACTTGACCCAAAAGTGTAAAGCCGGCTGTAAATGGTGGAAACAAAACACAGCTGTGTCGGCTCAAATGGTTTGTTGCCCTGATGGTGCACTTTTCTGTGGGAGATTACTGACTTGAGATTATTTCACACTGGGAATATTTGATCCTTCACATCAGAGGTGCGTCTGAGAGGCCATTGACAGTTCTATTGACAGCTGTTTATCGATTCATTTCAAACCCACATACCGCATCAAAAACCCCAAACCGGTTACACGGAAAGGAAAAAGGTTCATTTGAGCAGGTTGTAAGTAAGGGTTTGCTGAACTGAGTCATAAAGATAACTCTTTTTGTCTTCTCTTTTTGACTTCTGCACAAAATAAGCATCTGATCCCAATTACATGGTTAGAAATGTCGCTGAAACAATAGCATGGATCAAAGAGTGATGCACCTAAAGGAACCCAGTGCGACGTCTTCGATCTATTATAGAACCTAGAAATGGGAGATGACCTTTTTACTTTTCCCCTTATTTTCCCTTTTTTTTTTATTTTTAATGTAACTTGTATTGACATTTGCTGGAGCTTCTGAACAGGGGAAATATACAGAGTTACAGAGATATTGAGACAGATTTCAGTTAAGAGCTGGGGTTTCAGTTTTGCTGCCTTGGAGGCTACGCTTTGTCAGCATAAATGGTTGACCCCACTTGGTGGCCAAGTTCACCTGCACTGAGTGAACCACTGAGCGGGACACCCTGAAGTTTCATTTGTGCAAACATCAATGCTGACACCTTAAAGAATGCTTGATAAGCATTTCAGGAAAACAAATAGATAGATAGATAAATAAATAAATAAATTAAATTAAAATAAAATTCTCTACACCTGATTAAGTGAAGCCAGAAAACATAAACAACAACAAAAAGAAAAGAAACTCAGCCCAAAATCAGGTCAACCAAAACTGGAATGTAGGTCCCTTGGTAAAAGCATCTCAGAAAAGGATTTCAGACTTGGGATGGGCAGGTCTGGAACAAACTTCCCCATTTCCTCCAGCTCTGTGGCCATGGAGGGTAAATCACAGGCTGGGGGTGGTTCCTGTGAGTCTGAAATGAGTGTGTCTGTCTATCAGCAGTTTGGGGCTGCTGGAAGCCTTACAGGATCAAACCACTCCTGCAGTACCATTATACTTTAGGATGCTATATATCCTTTGCAGCCATCCTTTCTTAAAGTCGCAGCCTAAACTGTCACAACCTCCTCTTCATGTGGGGGGATGTGGAGGGGTTGAAGTTTCCCCACCCCACCAACATTAACTTTGCCAGACCAGCTCAGGTGGAGGGAAATGGAACCTCTCTAAACACAGTTCTCAAGCTAGTATTTGGAAAGGAAAACATTCTCTCTGTGTGTATGCAGATCTTACTCTAAAGCACAACTCTCCACCTTTTCCTAGTAACTTTCAGATGTTCCTTCCCCTAGTGTTTTGTTTTCTTTAGGTTTAGACACATGGCATGGCAGAAAATGCCCTGTCCAAGTGTCAGCTGTGGAAAAGTGAAACTCACTATTTTATACATAAAAATAAGCAGCTGTGGGGTTGTTTGGAGGTTTTTTTAGGTCACACTTGGGCTTCAGCTCTCTTAATAATAGAAACAACCTTTCTGCAGTCCTGCCCAATGAAAACAATTGTCCCTCAGCAAAAAAAAAAAAGTCATAAGAAGTGTAAAAGATCGGCAATAAAAGTTGCCACTGCTCCAGGTGTTGGCTTGGGCCCAGTGCAGCCTCTAAGGGACGCCACAGATGATTTGCTAAGAAGGGTCTGGTCGCTGCCATCTCTACCTGAGCGAAAATCAGTGCTGAAAACAAGAGGACTTTTAAAGCTGACTGATGGAGGGTTGTTTTTTGACCCTGTCTCTAGTGCTTCATACTGTCTTTCAAGGCCTTGTCCACGTGCTCGAACAGTGCATCGGGTCGAGCACGTGCACAGAGGCTTTGCAACTTGGAAATGACTTTCCTTGGGCCGTGAGCCATTTGTGTGACTTCCCAGAAGGCAGCGAGTTTGACTCTCCTCTCACCTACAAAAAGGTGTAAACCAGGGACAGAGGGAGGAAATCGCTGGGATTGTTACTAGGGACAACAGTTAGCCCTCAGTAAGCCAGTGTGTGAATTTCCAGCGCTCGCATTCTGAGTTTTGTAGCACGGTGGCCACACTCTGCCCAGCCACCATCCCTCCCCCAACCTCTCCCTGCAAAGCAGTGTCAGTTCCATTACATTTAATGATTACTAAAGGCTTTTCTGTCTGAATGAACTTGTGAGGCAGATGAGGTAAACTGCATTAAGCCCCATTGTGTTCAGAATTAAAGCAGCCTTAATTCAATTCAGCTTTACTTTCCTTCCAAAATGGAAAAAAAGAGGGGGGAAAAAGGCAAAAGAACGACTCCAAATCAGATTAAGGTTGCTTTTATACTGCAACAGAATGTCCATGCTGGGCTTTAAAGCAGTCTAACAAATCTACTTTAAATGCACACCTTTCATTAATTCGGATTAGCTTGCTTTCCTGAAGTCCCCCCCTGCCACCACCACCAGCGGTGATCGGGCTTAAGAAGACTCCATGCAGGGAACCTGCATGGGTTTGCTAGGATGCTGTGAACTCACAGCCTGGCTTACTGCAGCACACGAACTTCCTCGTGTCAAAAGTGGGGGGGGGGGGAGTGAAAAGAAAAGGGAAAACAAACAAACAAAAAAGTAAATCATAAATCCCATTCATTGTCTCTCTTGGAGCTGCCACGCAGAGGATTTCAGCTCCTGGTGATGTGGCAGCAACCTCTCAGCTCTGTGAAGGAAGGAAGGGTGCACAGAGCCTTTCCTCGTCGCTCTCCCTCTTGCTCCTTTGCCTGTTCCCTAGTGCTGTATGGTATGGTAGGACCAGATGGGGGATTTTGGCAGCGATACCAGCCTTTGGGATTCCTGCCCACTGCCTCCTCACTTCATTCCTCTCTCTGCACTGCAATGCACTGCTGCCTTCCTCACTCCAATAAGTTCCCACATCCTCTTCACAGGGCGGATGAAGGAAAAGCTTTATGGGAGCCACCAAGAAGCAGAAAAGCATACAGCAGTGGCTGGTAAAGGAGGCCTGAGGAGCTGGAACAGCTCTTTATGCTGGAACTGCCTTGACTCATCAAACTACAGCCCAGCTAACACTGCCACATCTGCTAGTTTCACTGTCCAGCAAAACATGGGGACTGCCTCTGGGAGGTCCCTACCACATGAATGAAGGTCTGTTGACTTTCAGAGATGCACTAAATTGGCCATCAGCTCATTTCCAGTCCTCTTCCACTAACAACCCCACAGAGCTCATGTGTGGCTAAAAGAAACATGTGCCAAAAGAGGGAGAAAAAGGGGAAAGGGGTGAATGGGGAGAAGGAAAGGAGAAAGAGGAAAGGGGAAAGAGGAAAGGGGAAAGGGGAAGAGAAAGGGAAAGGGAAAGGGAAAAGATGCTTACTCTTAAGAACTGGCAGTTTGTTAAGTGCACCTTCAGGCCTACAAGGACATTTCAGCACTCCTCTGTAAAGGGTGTAAGAGCCTTTTCTTTTTCCTGTTACTATTTTTGTGTCAGATGTGTCAAAAATGCATGCCTATGCTACCTGAGGTTAAATTCCTGTACTCCACATGTATTGAGATCCTTTGCAGTGAACTATATATGGACAATGCAACATTCAGGCTCCCCAAATCATCCTGAGTCCTAATGATCCATCCCAGTCTCCTGACAAAGAAGAGGTGCTGCATGAAGCATTTTTCTCTTCACATATGAGGAATGGCTATCATTCCACTCATGAAGCTAAGGTGTGCATACCCAGCTGTGGCAGAATTTAAGTTACCAAAGCGAGGCCTCATCTCCCAGATGCTACGTTCTGATCATCAATTCCACAGCACTGAACTGATTATTGCTGTTTAGTTGAGTCAGTTGGTTGTTTTATAAGCTGAGTGCAACATTCAAGTCCATTTAGACAGGAGAAGTCCTACCCTAAAATTCAAGAGCCTGGGAAGATTAAGGACCACCAGAATTTAATGGGGTGAGAGGTATACAAGGGGCAGGGGAGCGAGCAGAGGACAGGAAGGAAGTTTTACACCTACCTAGAGGATATAATGCCCTGTTTGAGCTGATGCTTTGCATTTCTTGTGGGGGCTGAGAGTTCCCTCAGCTCTTGATTACTTTCTCAGCACTAAGAGTCACAGAAGCCACACAATGAGAAATGAAGTCAAGTCTTTCTGGAAACCTGGCAAGTCAGGCTTGTGCGTAGCTGCAGAGTTAGGGTCGGGTTTTAACTCTAAGTGCCTTGATTTTTATAGATATATGTGTGTGTGTATGTGTGTGTGTGCCTGCATAGGTGTGATGCACACATGTGCAGGCACACACACATACATATATATATATATACATTTATACACATATATTCATAGATGAGAAAGATGGGGAAGAAAGGATCTGTACAGTGTGGAAGGAGTGTTCGACCGCAGTTGGCCACAGGCTAAGTGCAGAATGAAGATCCTCAACTTTTCCCATTTGAAAACAAAAAATCACATCTTAGTGCCTACATTAGTGCAGAACAAAAGTTGCTATGTTCCAGGGCCTAGCAGGCAAGGCTGGCATATTGCAGAAGATACCTTCTCCTAGTGTCATTGCTTCCTTCACCGGGTAGTGGTGAATGTAGAGTAAGGTTCGGGACCAGGGAAAAAGAAAGAAAGAATATAGCTCAAAGGATCTGTGATGGGATTTAAGATCTGACAGACTGATGAAAGGGAAGGGAGGAGGCAGGGATGGGAGAGCACTGGAAAGCCTCTCCCACATACCTGCTAAAGAATCCAAGGGAAGAAAAGTACGGCCCTGCAGTCTGGTTGCCTGACCGGGCAACACCGCAGTTCATGCTGATCCCTACTCTTTCCTCCTACATCCTGCCAGGTCAGGACAGGCTGTCAAAAAGTCATCTCACTGGGAAAGGAAGGGCGAGTGCAACGATGGCAGTGATGTCTCTATAAACAATCCAGGGAAACTTGGAAGTCTTGCATAAGCACAACTAGGGGTGATTTGGCAGAAGCAAATCCTGAGCCCAGGCAGCACAGGACTGGCTGGGGAAGGAAGGTATCCCACGGGTGCTGGTGGTCTCTGCCCACCTCTTCTGCATGCCTTTCACTCACCCTTGCTTTTTGCTCTCTTTCCCTGCCCCCTTTCTGTGCTGTGCCAAGAGGCAGCACAGAACACCCCTACCAACAAACGCTGCTGCCTTGCCCTTTTCCTTTGCTCTCTCCGACCAGCTCAGTTCCTGGAGGCACTTTCAGCAAGTTTAGGGGATGTAAGATAAAGGCACTGCACAACGCTCTAACCCGATCTGTTGAGTCTCTTCAGTGAGTTTTAGGGGAATACCATTTAAAAAGAGAAAAGAAAGAAGAAGAAGAAGAAGAAAACCCTCACAACTAATGACTGCAAAAGAAACCAGCTGCTGCCATTTGGATGCATATTGATAGGTTAAGTTTCATTTACATTCTGAGAATGCACCAAAAAGCATGCATCTGCACCTTTCAGCTATAAAGGTAACTAGGTTTTAGGTGTTGCTATATATAACCTGACTTCTTAATGTTCCATAGAGCTTTCCCTTTAAGGGATGGGGTATGTTCCTTTCCCAGAATGCCTGGACAACAACAACAACAACAAAAAATATATAAGCCACCACAGTTTCCCTGAGCAATGCAGGAAAACAATCAGGTGATCAGTTCAATCAGGCCCTCGAATCTACCAAGCACGTTTAAAAGGTTCTCTTTAATGTGTGTTTTGCTTTTATTGTTTATCAGTATTATCGTTATCAGCGTTAGTAGTAGTAGTAGTATTGAATTTCATGCACTAATTAATTCAAGTTACACCTTAATCCAATAGCCCCCCACCCCCACCCCAATGCTGAGTATTTGAACATGCTTTGAGCTCCCTCCCCCACCCCAAAGAAAAGAGTTATTGTTCCCGTGTTTGTTTTTCGGCTAACATTAAAAGCACTTAAATACAGTACTTTAAAACGTCGGAGTGAATTAAGGAGTGCACTTCTGGTGAATGCAAATCAAACAGAAAGGGGGGGGGGGGGGGGGGGGGGGGGGGGAAGGGTAAAGAAAAGAAAAATCAATTAAAAAAATAAAATCAAACAGAGAGAGAGAGAGGTAAAGGACCTATGTTCAGAAGATTCAGTTCAAACGAAAGCTTATCCGCTAGTTGTCTGAGGTAACGCTTCAGGCATGCGACTCTAAAATAAGTAGTATCAAATTGAAACATGCTGATATTTAAACTCCATTGTGCTATCTTGCAACAGAGGGGCTTCAAAGGTTTGGGTTTTGGTTTTTTTCTTTGTATCCAGTTCTGGACAGGGACAAAAAGAAATCAAATGCAAACAAACAAACAAAAAAATACCCCCGAAGTAAAACTGTGTTCGAATCATCTGCACGTAAAGAGAACTTAGCAGCGCTGCAGATGTTTCGTCTTCGGCTGTTGTGTGGTGTTGGTGCTGTTGTGTGGTGTTGGCTGTTTTCTTGCTGGATTAGGTCTTCTATGGAGAGCAAAAGAGAGCAGGGCTGAAGTGTGTTTGTCAGAGTAAGGTGCTGTGTGGAGCTGGAGGTTGGAAGTGTGGAATCTTTCCCATTGGGGGGGGGGAGGGGTGGAAGGGAAAGTTGCACTCCTTCGTCAAAACCACCGGCAGAGGTTTGCTGCAGGTTCTTGCTAATCCCTTTGTTGTTATTATTAAAACAATAATTATTATTATTATTATTAAAACTGTGCACTTCTGCAGAGTACTTTTTTAACTGGAATCCATGCATATGCTTTGTAGCTCTAGAAACTGTCTTTGTTTAGTTCAAGTTGACTTCATCCCCCCCTCCCCCCCCCCCCCCCCCCCCAAAAAAAAATAACCCAACACCAAAACAACCAAACAAAGAAAACAAAACAAATGAAACAAAAGGGATGTAGGGGAGGAAAAAGTTTAGGCCTTAGAATCATAGAGCTTAAAACTGAACTAGTTGTCATTGATCAGGTGGCAAATGCCTCTTAAAAAAAAAAAAAAGAAATAAACTAAACAACAACAACAACAAAAACAATAAGAAGAAGATTATCTTTCGTGGATCCTGGAAGGTTCGTTATCACCGAGCCAAAAATCAACCAATCAATCAATCAACCAATAAGGTTGCAATGCAACAATGCATTTAGGAGGTGAATTAAAAGCATTCAGAGGCTATCAGTAAAGCATCTACAAAGTGTGACGGTGTCACTAAAGTCTTCAAGCAGTGAGTGGGGGTTTTGGTTGGTGTTTTGTTTGTTTTTTTCTCTCTCTCTCTCTCTCTTTTTTTGTTTTCCTTTCTTTCCTGTGTGGTGTTTGTTTGTTTGTTTGTTTACACATCAGTCAGCAGCTTGCTTTTATTAACGCAGTTTTGGTTGGCTACAGTGCAGTTGCCAGTTCTGAGATTAGCCTCTCTAAAATTGTCTATGCTATTATTCATATCCTCTTCGATCTCCATGTACTCAGATTTGCTGATTGTGGAGGAGCTGCGGCGACTGAGATCACTGTCAGATGCTAAATTGGGGGAGCTAACGTGAAGCAACTGAGCCTGCTCTTCCCCTTCTGTTTCTCGGTGGTAGAAGTAGTTGAAGTTGGACACGATGACAGGTACAGGCAGGGCAATTGTCAGCACACCAGCGATGGCACACAAGGAGCCTACGATTTTGCCTCCAATTGTCACAGGGTACATGTCACCATAGCCCACAGTGGTCATGGATACCACCGCCCACCAGAAAGCATCGGGGATACTTGTGAAATGAGACTCAGGTTCTTCAGCCTCAGCAAAGTACACCGCGCTCGAGAACAAGATCACCCCAATGAAGAGGAAGAAGATTAACAAACCTAGCTCTCTCATACTGGCTTTCAGGGTCTGTCCCAAAATCTGGAGGCCCTTAGAGTGCCGGGAGAGTTTGAAGATTCGAAAGACTCTTACCAGTCTGATGACTCTCAGGATGGCCAAGGAGGTGGCCTGCTCTCCTTTCTGAGTCCCCTCCCGCTCAGCCATCTCGGTGCCCAGGGTGATGAAGTAAGGGATGATGGCCACAATGTCAATGAAGTTCATTATATTCTTGAAAAAATCGGTCTTGCTGGGGCAAGCAAAGAAGCGCACCACCAGCTCGAAGGAGAACCAGATGATGCACAGGGTCTCCACGACAAAGAAGGGGTCTGTGAAAATGTTGGACTTGTAGACCTGGGTGGTGTTGTCAGTGCGATGCACCGTGTACTCCTTGTCCTCCTTCAGCTCGGGCAATGTCTCTAGGCAGAAGATCACGATGGAGATGAGGATCACCATGACGGAGACTATTGCAATGACCCTTGCAGGCCCAGAGCTTTCTGGGTACTCAAAGAGGAGCCACACTTGGCGCTGGTACTCCCCCTCCGGCAAGGGTCTCTCCTCATCTTTGATGAATCCTTCATCTTCCCGGAACTTCTCCATCGCCTCCTCACCCAGCTCATAAAATTTGATCTCCTCAGAGAACATGTCCAGGGGCACATTGACCGGCCGGCGGAGCCGCCCCCCGGACTGGTAGTAGTAGAGGATGGCGTCAAAGCTGGGCCGGTTGCGGTCAAAGAAGTACTCGTTGCGCAAGGGGTCAAAGTACCTCATGCGCTTCTTGGGGTTGCCCAGCAGAGTGTTGGGGAACTGGGCTAAGGTCTTCAGCTGTGTCTCGAAGCGCAGTCCGGCAATGTTTATCACTACGCGCTCACAGCACTCGTGGTCATCGTGGGCAGCGGGCTGGTAGCTATCCTGGGGGTGGCCAGGTAGCGCAGAAGTCTCATCCATGTTCTCTCCAGCCATCACGGTCATGGTGGCACACGGGAAGGGGGATCCAGGGACAGGAGAGGAGAAGTGGGGGAGAGGGGCTGAAGAGGGGGGAAGGAGGGATGGAGGAGAGCAGAGAGCCCCAGGGCAGTTCAGGGAGGGGGAGAGGGGGGGATGTGGGGAGGCTCAGAGACTGCAGGGAGGGATGATGACTCGGGATGGAGCTTGAGGAAGGGATAGACGAGGAGCCTAAAGGATGGAACTATTCAAAAGGGGAAAGGAGAGGTGGGATGAAGGGAGAGGCATCGGGGATGACGGGAGGGTGAAGAAAGAGGGAAGAAGTACCTTTAGGGGGGGAAAAGGGCAGGTAAGGTGAGGGGTCCTGTCCCCCAAGCCGGGAGGCTGAAGGTCTATGAAGTGCAGCCCTAGGCTGGGGTCTCCTCCCCAGCCGTCTCCTTTTGCCTTTAACTCGATCCGTCCGCTTTTCTCGCCGACTCGACCATCGCAGCAGCTGCTGTCACGAAGTTACCACACACACACACACGCACATGCACACACACACACACATACATACACACAAATAAATAAATAAACAAACAAATAAATCGATCAATCAATCACGGAGCGGCTGAGAGGTGCGAGTCCTCGCAATGCCAACTCAGCAAAATTTCCATCGCCTGCCCTCCCCAGCCCCCGCCACAGCCCCGCTCCTCTCCTTGTGTGCTGGGGAGAGAGGAATGGAGAGAACTCCGCTTTGGAAGGCATAAAGCTCATTTGCAGGATGGAGGCTGCCAGGGAGGAAAGAAACATCATAAACCAGCCCCCAAACCCGACCACACACACGCTCGCTCGCTCACTCAATCAGGCGCAGTGGATTGGTTTTCACACCAGCAAGAACATCCCGCTCTGCCCACTACAGCACCACATGCAGAGCCCTACGCGTTCCCACACATCCCTCCAAGGCAAGAAGGGACCCTGCAGCGCCCTGAGCGCATCGGGAGGGCTTCCCAAGCAACTTCAGTGGGGTCACCTCCTTGCGAAAAGTCTCCTGACCGCCACGCTCCCCGCTTCACAAACGGTGGAGACTAAAGTGAGGGCTGACAACTTCATCGCACCGACTGGGGAGGGGGGACTTAGGGGAGGGGGAGCAAAGCTTCTCCTCTCTTGCTCTGCAACCGCTAAACACAACTAAGAGAGAGAGACGAGGGCATTGAGCTCGACATGACAGACCCAAAGTGCCCAAAATCGAGTCGAGGAGCGCGGGGGGAAAGAAAGGCTTTTTCTTACCTGCTCCGAGTGAGATGCGCCGGTTAGGAGTAGGAGCCAGCGCCGGAATGCGTCAAGTCGCCTTGCAGCAGCATCCAACAAAACCCAAACCAAAACAAAAACCGCAGTGGCAAACTCAACCCTCCTCCTCCTCCTTCTCCTCCTCTTGCGCCCCTCTTAATAACAACAGCGATCGCTTTACAGGGCTGCCTGCGAGGCACTGAAATATTCATACACTGTCTTAGGCTGCACCAAGGGCGAGTGGGTTTAATTAGTTTCTGCCGAGAACCGCAGTGGGGGGGTTGGGGGGTGGGGGGGGGAGATGGCGGGAGGGGTTGTGGCAGCGGTGAGAAAGAGTGCAAAGTACCTTTTCCGAAAGGCTTGAGTTAGGAAATGAAATCAAGGAGTCCGAGATAGCTGCTGGTTCTCTTGCTCTTTTCCCTTAAGACAGCTGGAAAAGGAGTCGGGCGCTGGGCAGCGGCGGCTGGGAAGAGCCGCAGTCCTGCAGCCGCATCCCCGGAGTCGGTCTTGGCTCGTCCCGGCAGCAGCAGCAGCAGCAGGAGGCAGGAGCTGGACGCGTGTGGTAGGAGCGAGAGGGCTGCTGAATGCATAAGCGCAAGGAGCAAACTCGAGCCATTTCTTGATGCTGCAGTATCAGCAGAAACCTGAGAGCTGTTTGGTGCAGCTCCGGGAGCGGGGAGCGGGGGGAGGCGGGGGGAGGACGAGACCAGAGGGAGGAGGGGAAGGAGGCAGGTTGCCCCCAGGGCCGGCCGCCCCCGCGGGCCCCGCCGCCGCCGCGGCAAGCTGCTCGCCGCGCCCCCGACGCAATGCAGGCAGCAGCTCCGGCCCGCCGGCACCGGCCGCCGCGGGACACCGCACTCGCCCCAGCCCGCAGCGGAGCTTGCGGAGAGCGACTGGGGGATCCCAAGGGGAGCGGGGTGCGCAAAGCTGCCCGGGCAGGTGCGCGGAGCGTCCGCCCGCCCCCAGCCCGCCGCGCCGCCGCGCAGAGGAGCAGCGGGAATCCAGCGGTCGCTTTTCCCTGCCCGAGCCCACACACCCCGTTCCCGCGGCACCTGCAGGGGAGGCGGACGGGGCGGTGCGGAGCTTTACACATCCCGCACGGAGAGCCATGCTGAAGCCGAGGGGGCTGCTCCCGCAGTGCCCCAAGGCCCCCTGGTGCAGGTCTGGTCCGGCCCGGGGTCCTGGTTCTGCTGCCGGCCCCCCCGATGCCATACGCTCGACAGCGGACGGGGATGCGCCGCCGGAGCCTCCTGGGCATAGTTGAGGAGGCTGGGATGCCGAGCGGTGCGGCTGAAATTGGGCAGGAAGAGTTAATCGGCAGGCAGCGTTATTTCAGAGAGAAACTGCCCTTTTGCGGTGCTTTATCCCACGGAATTTATTTAATTGATGAATCACATAACTTCGAGATGGAGAAGACCCATTATGTCATCAGCCTCCCCTCCCCTGCCGGTGCAGGATTGTTCCCTACAGTATATGATCGTGTGCATTACATAAAAGCCCGCTGCTCACTTTGTCAAAGCAGGAGAGGTGATCAAATACAACCTGGGCCTGTGTAATTTGAAGCATTCCAGAGATAAGTAACACCAAGCCTATGTTTAACAGACCTGGTCTCATTAGCTTTCCACTGCATAATGCATTATCTTCACTTAAGATCACCACCTTGGCAGTCCAAAAATACTTAACCACCTGACCTCAGGGATGGTTTCTCTCTCTTCTTGCCTTCCTCTTACTTATCCTTGTGTTTTGTTGGAGCAGGATCCTCCTCACGATGATGTGATTTGGGTGGGTTTTTTGGCTGGAGTACAAACCCTTCTAAGATCCTCTAGCCCCTAGCTGTGCTGTAATCACAGCTACTTTCCATGCTGCATTCACCAGCCATGGTGGAAACAAAAGTGCAAAGAAAAAGATTTTCTGTCTGGTCTAGTGTTGGGGTTTTGGGGTGTTTTTTATTTGGTTGGTTGGGTTGGGGGTTTTTGTTTGGGGTTTTTTATGTTGATGGTGGCTTTTCTGTTTCTCTGTGGGCTTTGGGCTTTATTGTGTTGGTTTTGTTTGCTTGATGGTTTGCTTGGTTTTGTCTTGTGAGTATCACATAGAATCATAGAATCAACCAGGTTGGAAAAGACCTCAAAGATCATCAAGTCCAACCTGTCACCCAACACCTCATGACAACTAAACTATGGCACCAAGTGCCACATCCAGTCCCCTCTTGAACACCTCCAGGGAGGGTGACTCTACCACCTCCCTGGGCAGCACATTCCAATGGCTACCAACTCTCTCTGGGAAGAACTTTCTCTTCACCTCAAGCCTAAACCTCCCCTGGTGCAGCTTGAGACTGTGTCCTCTTGTGCTGGTTGCCTGGGAAAAGAGACCAACCCCCACCTAGCTACAACCTCCCTTCAGGTAGTTGTAGACAGCAAGAAAGTCTCCCCTGAGCCTTTTCTTCTCCAGGCTAAACAACCCCAGCTCCCTCAGCCTCTCCTCACAGGACTGTGCCCCAGACCTCTCCCCAGCCTCATTGCCCTTCTCTGGACACTTTCAAGAGTCTCAATGTCCTTCTTAAATTGAAGAGCTCAGAACTGGACACAGTACTCAAGGTGTGGCCTAACCATTGCTGAGCACAGGGGCAGAATGACTTCCCTGCTCCTGCTGGCCACATTCTTCCTGATGCAGGCCAGGATGCCATTGGCCTTCTTGGCTGCCTGGGCACACGTGCTGAAAATTTTGTGGGAAACTTAGGGTGAAGTTCTCTGGGCAAGAGAAAAGTTGCTTTTTTCTTTCCTTTTCTACTTTTTTTTTCACCCCTAGTGGTTAAAAACAAGAAAGAATCTTCTCCAAGTGAAAATCACAATCACTGGGTTTTTTCTGACACTTTCAGCAGCTCAGCAGCAGCACCCCTAGACCATGTACTGACCACCCCCACCCCTCCAAAAGATAATAGAAAGAAGAAGAGACCAAACCAAACCAAACCAAAATATCCACACCACCTCAGTCCCACTAAACTAATCAGGCTGGTGTTCCACCCTTCCATAAACTCAGCTCTAGCCTTTGACTCAACATCCTGTTATGGCAGTGAATGCCACGCTGCACAGAGCTGACTGTGAGGCATTTGGAGAGCTCTGCCTGCAGTGTGCTTGGAACTGCCTGGCAGAAATAGCTCTGTGAGGTAGCTCTCACCCGCCTCTGGTGCAGGGTTATATCCCCCTGTACTAGCTCAAAGACAAAGTAGGTATGCTCCAGGAGTGTGGGGACAAGGCAGCTCTGACAAGCAAAAGCTTGATCTCAAGGTGCTGTTCTGCCCTAGGTCTCCTGCCTGATCTCAGGCAAGTCTGTAGGGTTTGCTTTTATAGGTGAAAAACAGTGCTAAAAGTGCTTCCTTTGCCTGTCACAACAGCTTAGGGTGTTTGCTCCTGTGGGCTGTCTTAGCATGGCAGCAGCCAAATCCTCACTGGAAGCTGTGGGTACATCAGTAGCAGAGGCAGGGGGGAGAGGAAATGAGGAAAGGGGGAAAAGGAAAAAGAGGAGGCAAGGGGAAGGGAAAGGGGAGAGGGGAAAGGGAAGGTGAAAGGGGAGAGGGGAAAGAGAAGGGGAAAGGGGAAAGGGAAGGGGAAGGGGGAGAGGGAAGGGGAAAGGGGAAAGGGAAGGGGAAAGGGGAAAGGGGAAAGGGAAGGGGAAATGGGAAAGGGAAGGGGAAAGGGGAAGGGGAAGGAGAAAGGGGTAAGGAGTAAGGGCTAAGGGGTAAGAGGAAGGGGATGGGGGAAGAGGAGGGGGGAGGGGGAGGTTCGGAGAGGTTTGGAGAGGTTCCAAGAGGTTCAGAGAGGAGAGGAGAGGCAAAAAGAGAAGACAAGAAAAGACAAGAGAAAAGATAAATTTAAAAAAACTGAAATGAAATAAAAGAAAAAAGAAAGAAAAATTAAAAAAAAAAAAGAAAATAAAGAAAAGTAAAAGAAAAGAAAAGATAAAATAAAAGGAAAGGAAAGGAAAGGAAAAGATAAGGAAATGAAAAGCAAAAAGAAAAAATGAAAAGAAGCAAAGAAAGCCACAAGACACATTAGAGGGTAGTGAAAGGACAAACTGGGATTTTGCTGCCCCCCCCCCCCCATTCTGCATAGCTTTGGATGCTGTGGTTTCTCACTCCAATCTAACTCACATTAGTGACAAGCAATCATGCAGAAAGTGGATGTCTCTCTAAGAAAAGCGGTCTATTAGCCATAGGGTCACTGAAAACCTTGTTAAGGTGCATGGACTAATGAGCAGTAAAACTAGGTCTGGCCAGGAGGTCAGATGTTACACATAATGGTGCTAAGCAGCTTGAATTAAAAGTTGAGGAAGGGAAAGAGACTTCAACTTGCTGCCAAACCAGAAGTCAGGATGAATGAAAAGAAAGGAAGAAAAGAAAGGAAATGAAAGGAAAGGATAAAATGAAATAAAATATAATAAAATAAAATAAAATAAAATAAAATAAAATAAAATAAAATGGAGAGGAGAGGAGGGAGGGGAGAGGAGAGGAGAGGAGACTCGACTCAAGGAGAGGAGAGGGAAAAGAAAAAAAAAACAAAACAGAACACAGAAAAGAGAAGAGAAGAGAAGAGAAGAGAAGAGAAGAGAAGAGAAGAGAAGAGAAGAGAAGAGAAGAGAAAAAAGAGAAGAGAAGAGAAGAAAAGGAAAGAAAAGAAAAGAAAAGAAAAGAAAAGGAAAGAAAAGAAAAGAAAAGAAAAGAAAAGAAAAGAAAAGAAAAGAAAAGAAAAGAAAAGAAAAGAAAAGAAAAGAAAAGAAAAGAAAAGAAAAGAAAAGAAAAGAAAAGAAAAGAAAAGAAAAGAAAAGAAAAGAAAAGAGAAAAGAAAAGAAAAGAGAAAAGAAAAGAAAAGAAAAGAAAAGAAAAGAAAAGAAAAGAAAAGAAAAGAAAAGAAAAGAAAAGAAAAGAAAAGAAAAGAAAAGAAAAGAGAAAAGAGAAAAAGAAAAGAGAAAGAGGGAAGGGAAGGGGAAAAAGAAGGGAAAGGGGAAGAAGAAGGGAAAGGGGAAGGGAAAGGGAAAGGGGAAAGGGGAAGGGGGAAGGGGAAGGGGAAGGGGAAGGGGAAGGGGAAGGGGACGGGGAAGGGGAAGGGGAAGGGGAAGGGGAAGGGGAAGGGGAAGGGGAAGGGGAAGGGAAAAGGGAAGGGAAAAGGGAAGGGAAAAGGGAAGGGGAAGGGAAAAGGGAAGGGGAAGGGAGAAGGGGGAAGGGAGAGGGAGAAGGAGAAGGAGAGGGAGAGGGAGAGGGAGAGGGAGAGGGAGAGAGAGAGCTCTTACTTATCCTTTGTATGACAGGAAAATGGCCACCCGCAGTTGAACTGATAATTCCCCCTCCCCCAGGAAGCAAACTGAGCTGTTCTGTATAGAAACAAAAGTTTTCATAGCAAAAGTCCAAGTTGCAAACAAACAATGAAAAAGTCCAGCTTTGTGTAGTGGTAGGGCCTGGTGGTACGATGTGAATCATGTTGTCCCACTCCAACAGCTCCTTGCTATGAGAAACACTTCAGAGAAGCATAGAAAGGTCTGGGCTGAAAGGGACCTCCAAAGGGCATCTAGTCCAACCCCACTGCAGTAAGCAGGGACACCCTTAATTCCCTCAAATTTCCCCCAAGATGAAATGATGAGGCTTCTAGAGCTCATCTGGTCAAAAATGTCACTATCCATGAAGCCACAGCTGGCAGCAGTGTGTTCCTTCTCTCATCTCAGGCTGCTTCTCCCTTCATCTCACTTCATAGAATCATAGAATCAACCAGGTTGGAAAAGACCTCAGAGATCATCAAGTCCAACCTGTCACCCAGCACCTCAGGACTACTAAACCATGGCACCAAGTGCCACATCCAGTCCCCTCTTGAACACCTCCTGGGAGGGTGACTCTACCACCTCCCTGGGCAGCACATTCCAATGGCTAACAACTCTCTCTGTGAAGAACTTTCTCCTCACCTCCAGCCTAAACTTCCCCTGGCACAGCTTCAGACTGTGTCCTCTTGTTCTGGTGCTGATAGAATTGTTTGGGTTGGAAGGGACCTCCAAAAGTCATCCAGACCAACCCCCTTGCAGTAAACAGGGGCATCCTTAAGTAGATCAGGTTGCCCAGAGCCCTGCTGAGCCTCACCTTGAATATCCACAGGGGTGGGGCTTCAACTACCTCCCCAGGCAACCTGTTGCAGAGTTCCACTACCCTCAGAACTTGCTCCTCAGATCCAATCTAAATCTGTGCATTGGAATATGCTGCCCAAGGAGGTGGTGGAGTCACCATCATTGGAGGTGTTAAGGAGGAGAATTGATAGGGTCCTTGGTTGCATGGTTTAGTTGATTAAGTGGTGTTGGATGATAGGTTGGACGCGATGATCTTGAAGGTCTCTTCCAACCTGGTCTGGTCTGATCTGGTCTATTCTATTCTATTCTATTCTATTCTATTCTATTCTATTCTATTCTATTCTATTCTATTCTATTCTTCTCTAGTTTGAAGGCCTTGCCCCTTGTCCTATCACTGCAGGCCTTTGGAAACAGCTTCTCCCCCATGGAAAGTGCATCCAGCCTGGCATGGTAGCGTGGAGGAGCACAAGCAGATGGGGAAGCAGCAGGCGTTTGGAGTTGCACAGGCTGAGGAGCTTTGCTGCAGCCTTTGATGTCTGCTGATGTGGCTTTCCATGAAGCAGAACTGATAGACTCCTGTGTCAAAGGTAGGTCAGCCCAGCAACAGCAGAACCTGTTTCTGCACGTTCAAAGCCTTGCCTTGCAGAGGAAGCTTCAAGCCTTGCAGAGAAAGCTTCAAACCTCGCAGAGACAGCTGCAGGTTCCTGTTTTTCAGTCTGGCAAATTAGTGAGGAGAAACAAAACAAAATAAAACTGGGGTTTTGTTTGCTTGCTTTTAGAAAGTTGCTGATTAAAACTCAGTGTGTTGTAAGGATTAAAGAAAAATTGCATGGAGGGGCTGTGAATCCGGAGCTGGATTAGGAAGTCACCGTTGGTTTTACACGGTGAAAGAGGCTTTAAGCACTGTGAGCAGGGAACCTGCAAACTGCTGATTGAAATCATGCAGCAGCAGAGTGGATTTCCCACAATGACATCACAGGCTGAGAAATTGCTTTAGGTTGGAAAGGACCTCAAAGATCATCTACTACATTATTCATGTGGGTTTCATGAGTAACACTCTCACCATGCTATATTTCCTCCACATGGAGACACAAACCTTTGTAAAGTCCAAAGCAGTGAGAGCTGCCCTGGTTGGTTTGGAACCTTCTAAATCTTTATAGCATTGTAGCCCAAATTCATTCAAGCCTGGGAAACAGCTTATTAACATTATGACTCCATTTAGAGCTGCATAAGCCCACAAATGAGTTGTGCAGCTGTCATCTTAGATAGCATTTGATGGAAGCAAAGGATACTCTGCAAGAAGTGTAATGTTTTGGCCTAAATTTGCCTTGCAGAGGCAGTTGTATAGAATAGAATAGAATAGAATAGAATAGAATAGAATAGAATAGAATAGAGTAGAATAGAGTAGAGTAGAACAGAATAGAATAGAACAGAATAGAATAGAATAGAATAGAATAGAATAGAATAGAATAGAATAGAATAGAATAGAATAGGAATAAGAATAAGAATAGAATAGAATAGAATTAACCAGGTTGGAAAAGACCTTTGGGATCATCAAGTCCAATCTATCACCCAACACCATCTAATCAACTAAACCATGGCACCAAGTGCCTCAGCCAGTCTCTTTCTAAACACCTCCAGGGATGGTGACTCCACCACCTCCCTGGGCAGCACATTCCAATGGCCAATCTCTCTTTCTGTGAAGAACTTCTTCCTAACATCCAGACTAAGCCTCCCCTGGTACAGCTTGAGACTGTGTCCTCTTGTTCTGGTGCTAGTTGCCTGGGAGATCAACCCCCACCTGGCTACAACCTCCCTTCAGGTAGTTGTAGACATCAAGAAGGTCTCCCCTGAGCCTCCTCTTCTCCAGGCTAAGCAACCACAGCTCCCTCAGTCTCTCCTCACAGGGCTTGTGCTCCAAATAGAATAGAATGGAATAGAAACAGGTTGGAAGAGCCCTTCAAGATCATTGCGTCCTCTGGACACATTCAAGAGTCTCAATGTCCTGCTTAAACTGAGGAGCCCAGAACTGGACACAGTACTCAAGGTGTGGACTAATCAGCGCTGAGTACAGGGGCAGAATGCCTTCCCTGCTCCTCCTGACCACACTATTCCTCATGCAGGCCAGGATGCCATTGGCCTTCTTGGCCACCTGGGCACACTGCAGGCTCATGTTCAGCCTACTATCGACCAGTACCCCCTTTCTGCCTGGCCGCTCTCCAGCCAGTGGTCTGTGACATGGGAAGAGTCAACAGATAGAACCAAAGGTGAGTTTGTGGTGCTCACAGTTGGACTTTATTCCTGGGGGGTGGGTGTGTGGTGGTGGGGAGGTTGGGAGCAAAAGATCTTTTGAAATGTTTTTTGTCTTTTAATACTGACAGCTGAGCCTTGTTACTATCCTGCAGTATGATCAGGCATTGTTATGACTGGGATAATCAAATCTCATGCTTCAAAGCATACTGAGAGCTGATGGCACACGGCAATGACTTCTGTTGCTTCTTGTCATTTCATTGTTTTTCCTGCTCCTTTTAAAAGCCTTAATTATGGGTCTTCTATGGTCAAAAGAAACAATGGCTAGATCCAGTCCTGTTGCTACACAGAGGGAAGATGATGGGCCAGTCTCTCTATGAAGAACTTCTTCGTAACATCCAACTTAAACCTCCCCTGGTGCAGCTTGAGACTGTGTCCTCTACAGAAAGAGAGATTGGCCATTGGAATGTGCTGCCCAGGGAGGTGGTGGAGTCACCATCACTGGAGGTGTTTAGGGAGAAACTGGATGAGGCACTTGGTGCCATGGTTTAGTTGATTAGGGAGTGTTGGGTGATAGGTTGGGCTCGATGATCTCGAAGGTGTCCTCCAACCTGGTTAATTCTATTCTATTCTATTCTATTCTATTCTATTCTATTCTATTCTATTCTATTCTATTCTATTCTATTCTATTCTATTCTACTGTACTCTACTCTAGCCTACTCTATTCTATAGAAAGTTCTTCACCGAGCGAGTCATTCATCATTGGAATGTGCTGCCCAGGGAGGTGGTGGAGTCACCGTCCCTGGAGGTGTTCAAGAGGGGATTGGACGTGGCACTTGGTGCCGTGGTCTAGTCATGAGGTCTGTGGAGACAGATTGGACTTGATGATCCTCGAGGTCTCTTCCAACCTTTATGATACTGTGATACTGTGTGATATTCTATTCTTCTATTCCATGCTATTCTATTCTATTCAGGTAGAAGAGAGCAGTAAGATCCTCCCCTCAGCCTTCTCTTCTCCAAACTGAACAACCCCAGCTCCCTCAGCCACTCCTCATGACAGCTTCCAAATGCCTCACCAGCTTCTTTGCTCTTCTCTGGACATGCTCCAGCACCTCAGTGTCTTACCTAGCCTAGCTGAGTTTTCTGAGGAAAGAAAGTGTGGCTTAGTAAATCAAGGCAGATATCAGACCTACAGAGGAAGGGGCAGAGAATCACTCAACAGCAGTGGCAAAAGTGAAACAGGCATCTGCATAAAATGAGAACCTACAGGACTGCAGAGAAGTCAACAGTGTTTAGTACAAGTCAGGCTCAATTTGATGTATCAAATTCAAATGTATTCAATGTTTGCAGTGAGTTAGGACAGGATCTTGATCTAGATTTATGATCACATTTATCACACTTCAGAGTGTGAAGGCTGGGAACATAGAATCATAGAATGGTTTGGGCTGGAAGAGACCTCCAAAGGTCATCTAGTCCAACCCACCTGCAGTGAGCAGGGACATCCTCCACTAGAACATGATCATGATTAGTGTTCCTAGCAGAATCTGAGATGTGCTGTGGAAGGGCTCCTGGGCACCAAGGCAGTGGCTGAAGACACTTTCTGCTGTATCTGGAAGGGTAGAAAAAGAGGGAGTCCTCAGCCATGGTTTCAGACTGCAACTAGCCACAAGGAAATGCTGAGAGCAGCATGTTGGCCCTCAGATAAGCTGAAGCTTGCAGAAAACAGCAACCTGAACATCTGTGAACTTTAAAGTGTTTCAAATTATACCTCAAACACTTTGGAGCCACTGAGATGATGTCCAGAGCCAAAGAGGTGAAGGATTTCTAGGGGTTCACAGAGAAGATAAGCCACTAGATTCTTTTCTGTCCTCCCACCTCTCAGGACACAGGAATCATCTAAGTAGCTGTGGTGGGTTGAAATTCCACCCCCTCCAACATTAGCTTTGCCAGCCCAGCCCAGTTGGAAGCAAGTGAAAGCTGTGTTTACAAGCAGAACTCCAATCTACAATGGGATGCAATGAACATGTACAAAATATACAGGATTGACAATAGTTACAGGTATTGACAATTAATAAACAACACAGGAACCCCCCTGGTCAAAGACCAAGGGGAGCTACTAGTTCCTCCTTCCCTGCCTCCCCCTGACCTCCCCTTTACCAAAGAAGGAACAAGGGAAAGGAGCAGGGAAGTTAGTACCAAAACAATGCAGCTAAGGTCAAGCAGAAGCAAGTTAGTGTCTCTCCCTGAGCCAAGAACTGGGGAGTGGAGAGAAGGGAGAGGTGAGAGGGGAGAGAGGAGAGGGGAGAGGGGAGGAGGGAGAGGGGAAGGGGGAGGGTAGGAGGGGAGAGGGGAAGGGGCCAGTCCCAAATTGCTATAAACCCCTGGAACAGACAGAGCTTAGAGACACACAGCTGCCAAGTCAGCACCTTGAGCACTTACTGGTAGAGCCCTGACACCACTGGGGTTGAGTCAGTTAAATTAGGAGACTCTGCCTTTCCCTGGTGGGGGTTGGGGGGAGGTGGGGAGCAACAATCCCATGGTGTCACTTTGGGGCATGGCATAAAGATGACAGTGTGAACTCCAGGGAAATGAAAGCATGCTGAACAAGTGCTGAGCTCTCCTGAAAGCTGTCTGAGTGGGGTGGTGAAGGCAGTCAAACAGTTCCTACACAGAATATGTGGCTGTACTGGAAGGAAGAAGGACCACAGACATCACTGTTCATGTTACCAAGCAAAGAGTTGAGTGTTGTTTGTGTGTGAGGGACTGGAGCACTGCCTGATGAGGAGAGGCTGAGAGACCTGGGGTTGCTTAGTCTGAAGAGGGGAAGACTGAGAGGGGATCTAATCAATGTCTATAAATATCTGAGGGTGTCAAGAAGAAGGGCACAGCCTCTGCTAAGCTGCACCCTGTGACAGGACAAGGGGCAATGGATATAAACTACAGCACAGGAGGTTCCACCTCAACATGAGGAGGAACTTCACTGTGAGGCTCTGTGAGCACTGGAACAGGCTGCCCAGAGGGGTTGTGGAGTCTCCTTCTCTGGATACTTTCAAGACCCATTTGGATGTGTTCCTGTGTGACCTGTTCTGGATTCTATGGTCCTGCTCTGGCAGGGAGGGTTGGACTCGATTTCTGAAGGTCCCCTCCAACTCCTAACATCCTCTGATCCTGTGATCCTCTGTGTGTGTGTGCACACATGCAAGATGAGATTTTATTTAGAGCAGAACAAGCAGTAATCCCTGCAGATATAAAAGCTGACATCAGGAAATGAATAACTTCATACCTAGGGATAGAAAGTGCTTTATTTGAGCCAGATTGGCCAGGCACCAACCTGCACTGCAGAGCACACATGACCCAGCATGACATTTCTGCAGGGGCAGTGAGCACAGAATTGTCAGGGTTCAATGGAACCTCAAGGATCATCTAGTTCCAAACCCCCTACTATGGGCAGGGACACTTTCCACTAGATCAGGTTGCCCAGAGCCACATCCAGCCTGCCCTTAAAAACCTCCAGGGATGAGGCTTCCACCACCTCCCTGGGCAACCTGTGCCAGTGTCTCACCACACTCATGGGGAAGAACTTCTTCCTAACATCCAATCCCAATCTCCCCTCCTCTAGCTTGGATCCAGTCCCCCAGTCCTATCACTCCCTGACACCCTAAAAAGTCCCTCCCCAGCTTTCTTGTAGCCCCCTTCAGATACTGGATGCCCACAATGAGGTCTCCTCAGAGCCTTTTCTTCTCCAGTCTGAACAACCCCAACTCCCTCAGTCTCTCCTCATAGGAGAGGAGCTCCTCTGCTCATCCTCGTGGCCCTTCTCTGGACACTTTCCAGCAGTTATGATCCTTCTGGCACTCCAAGACACCTTTGCAAATGGTCATTTTCAAGGACAGGAGATGCACAGGCTGCTTTCTGGGAGATGACTCTGGAGGAAGCTCTGAAAAGCACTGATGAGCAGCCAAGCAGTGCTTGTCCACAGCCTGACATGCCTAACACGCTCTGCTCTGACACGACTCAGAGCACGCTGCGGCAGAATTTATGCTGCTCAGCACTTCACAGGGCAGATTTGAGCACCAGATGTCTTGCTGTGGGTATCTGAAATGAAAGAGAGGGAGAGCAAATGAAGTTGTCAGCATAAACAGTGGAGGGACTGCTAACAAAAAAAAAGAGAAACAGTCAGGAAGAGAGCCTTACCTGCCAAAGCTGTGCCACAGTGATGTTCCTTGCTCTAAGACTAGATGGGAAGTGAGGAATCCTGGGGTGGATAAGAAGGGCTGTGGTCAGTAGGTTGAGAGAGGTTCTCCTCCCTCTTTATGCTGCCCTGCTGAGGCCACATCTGGAATATTGTGTCCAGTTCTGGGCCCCTCAGTTCAAGAAGGATCTCAGGGAGCTGCTTGAAAGAGTCCAGTGCAGAGCCACAAAAATAATGGAGGGAGTGGAACATCTTCCTTAGGAGGAGAGACTGAGGGAGCTGAGGCTCCTTGGCTTGGAGAAGAGGAGACCAAGGGGTGACCTCTTTCATGCTTATAAAGATGTGCAGGGGGAGTGCCGAGAGGATGGAGCCAGGCTCTGCTGGGTGATGCCCAAGGACAGCACAAGGGGCAGTGGGTGGAAGTTGAGGCATAGGAAGTTCCATGGAAACAGGAGGAAGAATTATTTCCCTGTAAGGTCGACACAACACTGGAAGAGGCTGCCCAGGGGGGTTGTGGAGTCTCCCTCTCTGGAGATATTCAAGACCTGCCTGGATGAGTTCCTGTGTGATCTGCTCTAGGAGATCCTGCTCTGGCAGGGGGTTGGACTGGATGATCTTTCAAGGTCCCTTCCAACCCCTAACATTCTGTGAATGCATTGAATGAAGAAGGTGTAGAGGGATCTGGGTTGCAGTCCAACTGACAGGCTTTAGAAGTACTTACACTAAGCAAACCATTCACAGAAGGGAAGAAGGGGAGGGGGTGGAATAAAAGGAAGAAAAGAGACAGCTGCTGCTCAGAGTGGAGCAGATATGAAGACAGGGAGCAGCAGCACAGGGAATGACCAAAGGAAAGCAGCTACAAGCTGGCAGGGATCATAGGGAATAACCATAGTGAGAGGACAGTGGTAAAGGAAAAGTGAAGATCACTGCAGAGCTGGGAGAAATGACTTGACACAATCTGAGCAAGACCAAGTGGTTGCAGTGCCTCACAGAAGACATCAGCACCAAGCTTCTTGTGCAGCACAGCAGCGCAGATGGGAAACGGGGAACAGCTTGAAACGTCTGGGGGACATCCAATCCCCTGCAGTAAAGGGCTCCATCTCTCTCGGAGGGAACCTCAACTCTTAAGCCTCCAAAAAGCTTGAAAGAAACCACACAAGGGCAGAAAATGCTGAGCAAATGGTTCCAGTGCCTCTGTCTAAGGTACGGGATTGGCAATGCTCCCTGCTTCACTTGTCCTTCCCCTGACGAAACCTCCCAGTGCTGTTTGCCTTGGCAGCAGAGCTTCCTCCTGCACTGTTATCAGCATGCAGGAGAGAGAAAAATGCCTGGCAGGGTGTGTTTCAAACATATATTTCCCTTGCAACCTCAGTTTAGAGTTATTATAGTTGTGTGGCCTCTTTTAGGAGTAGGATGGCTTCCTTTTGGAGTGCTTGCTGACCTGCCTGGCCAGAACGGTTATTGTATACTGGGGAGACAGCTGAAGTGAAGCAGAAGCAATTATTTATGTCAAAAGAAGGAACCTGAATAAACAAAAGTACTGGCAGCTACTGGGTATTAAAGTGAAAGACTCAGATGCTCTGAAGCCTTATCCTCAGGTGATCTGAAGTGTTTCAAACTGATTTTCCCCAGAATGTTACCCCAAATGAAGGCAGGCAGGCACCCCTCAGAGACTACAAGCCCATCTTCTTCTTGTGTGTGTGTGTGCCTTGGGCACTGCTATTATACTAGCTTGGGTTTTTTTGTGTGTCTTGTCCTACTTATGTCTGGGTCAGGGTCTATTTTGGACTCTAAGGGTTTGTGACATTCCTTTTCTGCAGGGCTGGTGTCTCCCCTCTTGGGTGCTGTCTACGGCAGAAGGGAAGGGTCCACTTTCTGTTGGGTGTGCTTCTGAAGTGCTTTGTTAGATCCCAGCCCTCCAGTTTGAGCACCACTTTTCATGATTTATTTTACCTCAAAGCCCAGAAAATCCAGTCTCATGGTGTCTGAAATGCCACTGAGAGCTTAGTGAGCACATTGCAGTAGGGCTATTAGAGGAAGGATCTGAAGGTGCTGGAGTGTGTCCAGAGAAGGGCCACAAGGATGATCAGAGGGCTGGAGCTCCTCTGGGAAGGAATGGAATGGAATGGAATGGAATGGAATGGAATGGAATGGAATGGAATGGAATGGAATGGAATGGAATGGAATGGAATGGAATGGAATGGAATTAACCAGGTTAGAAAAGACCTTTGAGTTCATCAAGTCCAACCTATCACCCAACACCATCTAATCAACTAAACCATGGCACCAAGCACCCCATCCAGTCTCTTCCTAAACACCTCCAGTGATGGTGACTCCACCACCTCCCTGCTATGAGGACAGACTGAGGGAGTTTGGGCTGTTCAGTCTAGAGAAGAGAAGGCTCTAGGAGACCTTATTGTGGCCTTCCAGTGTCTGAAGGGGGCCTACAAGAAAGCTGGGGAGGGACTTTTTAGGGTGTCAGGGAGGGATAGGACTGGGGGGAATGGAACAAAACTAGAAATGGGTAGATTCAGATTGGATGTTAGGAAGAAGTTCTTCCCCATGAGGGTGGTGAGAGACTGGCACAGGTTGCCCAAGGATGTGGTGGAAGCCTCATCCCTGGAGGTTTTTAAGGCCAGGCTGGCTGTGGCTGTAAGCAACCTGCTGAAGTGTGAAGTGTCCCTGCCCATGGCAGGGGGTTTGGAACCAGATGATGCTTGAGGTTCCTTTGAACCCTAACAATTCTATGGTTCTATGATTCTGTTACACTTCAGACAACTCTTTCCCTCCCTGCAAGGCAGCTTGCTGCTTTATTTACAAATTGCTTGCCATTTAAGTTTCTAAAGCTTTGCCCCATTATGCCCCACTTTTCAGATCCCTGTGCATTGTGTAGCAAGAGAGAAAGGACATTCATCTGCATTGCCTCCTGCCTGTGTCCCATTGCCTCAAAGCAGTGGCTCATAAGTTGGTTTTATTCAACACACTACGGTGTCTGAGGATTGATCCCAAGATAATGATCCCATTGTACTATGCAGCAGAGAAGCACATTGCTAATGCAAGGCATGCCCAGGAAGAGCCTTTCAACAGATAGCAGTAAGTATGGCAAGATGTATGTTGTCAGGCACGGTGCAGAATGTCTGGCCAGCAGCTACTTTAAAATGCTCTGCTAATAGCAGTGCATTCTAAAAAGCAAAGGCATGCAGTACCATCCTCCAGATCTGAGTCACAATGTCATAGAATCACAGAAACAACCAGGTTGGAAATGACCTCAGAGATCATCAAGTCCAAACTATTACCTAATGCCTAACACCTCAGGACAGCTAAACCTTGGCTCCAAGTGCCACATCCAATCCTTTTTTGAACACCCCCAGGGATGGTAACTCCACCACCTCCCTGGGCAGCACATTCCAATGGCCAAGCCAAAGTCTTAGCTTCTATCTCCTGCATTCCAGCTGTGAATGGTTTAAGAGTTAACATTGTCATCCAGAGGAATGTGGCCAGCAGGTGAAGACAGTGGATTCTGCCCCTTTACTCTGCTCTTATGAGACCCAAACTCGAATACTGTGTCCAGTTCTGGTGTCCCCATCATAAGAAGGACACAGAACTGTTGGAGTGAGTCCAGAGGAGGGTTACAAAGATGATCCAAGGGCTGCTCTAAGGATAGGCTGAGGGAGCTGGGGTTGTTCAGCCTAGGGAGGAGAAAGCTCCAGGGAGACCTTATTGCTGCCTTCCAATACCTGAAGGGATCCTACAGGAAAGCTGAAGAGGGATTTTTCATAAGGGGTCTAGCAATAGGTCAAGGGGGAATGCTTTGAAGCTGAGGGAGAGCAGGGTTAGGCTGGGTATTAGGAAGAAGTTCTTCAGTAGGGTGGTGGTGAGGCTCTGGAATAGGTTGCCCAGGGAGGTTGTGGATGCCTCCTTCCTGGGGGTGTTCAAGGCCAGGCTGGAGGAGGCTTTGAGCAGCAGAATCTAGCTGAGAGATGTCCCTGCCCATGGTGGGGAGGTTGGAGTAGAAGATCTTCTAAGGTCCCTTCCAACCTAAGCCATTCTATGATTCTCTTAACACACAGGCACTTGTGACCACACATACTCATTGGGTTGCTACCAGCTGGAAAATCAGTGCATAGAGCAGAACTTTGACCTTTCTGCTTCAAAATCAGACAGAATGACTCATCTGAAAGAGATAAAGGAGAACCCTCATTAAAGTGGCACATGGCAAAAAGAACCAAAAATCAGATTTACTTGTGCAAAGATATGCTTTGCCAACTGGCCCACAAAGGACAAAGACCTCTATTTACTTAGCCAGCAAGATGGCCCCTGGACTCAGCACTGGTTAGGCCACACCTTGAGTCCTGTGTCCAGTTCTGGGCCCCTCAGTTTAGGAAAGATGTTGAGGTGCTGGAAGGTGTCCAGAGAAGGGCAACAAAGCTGGGGAGGGGTTTGGAGCACAGCCCTCTGAGGAGAGGCTGAGGGAGCTGGGGTTGCTTAGCCCAGAGAAGAGGAGGCTCAGGGGAGACCTTCTTGCTCTCTACAACTACCTGAAGGGAGGTTGTAGCCAGGTGGGGGTTGGTCTCTTCTCCCAAGCAACCAGCCCCAGAACAAGAGGACACAGTCTCAGGCTGTGCCAGGGGAGGTTTAGACTGGAGGTGAGGGGAAAGTTCTTCACAGCGAGTTGTTGGCCATTGGAATGTGCTGCCCAGGGAGGTGGTGGAGTCACCATCCCTGAAGGTGTTCAAAAAAGGGCTGAATGTGGCACTTGGTGCCATGGTTAAGTTGTCTTTAGGTGTTAGGCATTAGGGAATGGAATGGAACGGAATGGAATGGAATGGAGCAGAATAGAGCATAGCAGAATAGAGCAGAATAGAGCAGAATAGAATAGAGCAGAATAGAATAGAGCAGAATAGAATAGAGCAGAATAGAGCATAGCAGAATAGAGCAGAATAGAATAGAGCAGAATAGAATAGAGCAGAATAGAATAGAGCAGAATAGAATAGAGCAGAATAGAGCATAGCAGAATAGAGCAGAATAGAATAGAGCAGAATAGAGCAGAATAGAGCATAGCAGAATAGAGCAGAATAGAATAGAGCAGAATAGAGCATAGCAGAATAGAGCAGAATAGAATAGAGCAGAATAGAGCATAGCAGAATAGAGCAGAATAGAGCAGAATAGAATAGAATAGACCAGGTTGGAAAAGACCTCAGAGATCATCCAGTCCAACCTATCACCCAGCACCATCTCATCAACTAAACCATGGCACCAAATGCCTCATCCAGTCTCTTCCTAAACACTTCCAGCAGGTTGGACTTGATGATCTCTGAGGTCTTTTCCAACCTGGAGAATCTGTGAATTTTAATTTGGGGTATTAAATTAGCCAGAATACTGTAATGTCTTATTCCAGCAGGGGTTGGAGGGTTCACTTGGGTTTGGAATCCATTGTTACCAAAGCACTGTACAAGCAGACCAGGCTGCTGTTTTATCCTAGCCGTGGGAGCAGCAAAGACACCCAGTGAGTTTCACACCAAGTAAATCAAAGACCAATCAAAGCAGCTATTTCTCCACATAATATGAAAGTCACTACTGTATTTAGGACAAGCACAAGTCATATGTTCCTCTTAAGTCCTACTTAATCCCTGCTTTGAGGATTTAAAGGACATTCAAGTGATTCATAAACCCTGTGCATGTTCTCTGCACAAGAATGGTTTTCACCTACCATAGAGTCAGCTGAGCCACGGGAAACTGCAGTGGGGCACATCAGGGGAACAATGCTGCTGTGTTCAAGGTCTGAGTGATGAGCAAGCCTCATGGTTCATGGTGTGCACTGATTCTCCAGTGAGTTCTGGAAGTACAAACATGTCTCTTACTGGCATCATTACATACCTGGCTGGGAAAATTAGTCAAGGAGAAGCTTTTACCAAAGCATCAGGCACAAGCCAGGAATAAAAGCAGCGGGTCTCTTCTGAGAGCCCACCTGGGGAACTGTGTGCAGGTCTGGAGCCTCGATTACAGGAAGGATCTGGGTGTGCTGCAAGGTGTCCAGAGAAGGGCCATGAGGGTGATCAGAGGGCTGGAGCACCTCTCCTGTGAGGACAGGCTGAGAGAGTTGGGGCTGTTCAGTCTGGAGAAGAGAAGGCTCCAAGAAGATACTGTTGTGGCCTTCCAGTATCTGAAGGGGGCTACAAGAAAGCTGGGGAGGGACTTCTAGGCTGTCAGGGAGTGATAGGACTGGGGGGAATGGAACAAAACTAGAAATGTGTAGATTGAGATTGGATGTTAGGAAGAAGTTCTTCTCCATGAGGGTGGTGAGACACTGGCATAGGTTGCCCAGGGAGGTGGTGGAAGCCTCATCCCTGAAGGTTTTTAAGGCCAGGCTGCATGTGGCTGTGAGCAACCTGCTGTAGTGTGAGGTGTCCCTGCCCATGGCAGGGGGGTTGGAACCAGATGATGCTTGAGGTCCCTTCCAACTCTAACAATTCTATGATTCTGTGATCCAGCAGGACAAACTTTGTCTTTGGGGTTTTTTTGTGGGGGTTATTTGTGTTTTGGTCAGGGGTTTTTTTTTGCCTTTTGTTGTTATTGTAGTTTGTTTGTGTTTTGTTGGTCTTGTTTTTTATTACAAAAATTGAATGTTTGAATAGAGGACATCAGGAGATGAGCCCAAATTTAGTGAGAGTGCCTCACTCTTGCTGCTTTTGAAGGTAACAACAAAACTGTGAAACAGCCTCAGATACTTCCTGCATAAAATAAGAGTAATAGTAATAATAGTAATAGTAGTAATAATAATAAAAGAATCAATGTGAATTTCTTTTGCTTGGTTTGCTGGTTTAGGCATTATTGTGCTAATCTGTTACTGTTCTCCCTGCATATCTTGGAACAGCAATGTGCCCTTGTGGCCAAGGACAATGAGATCCTGGAGTGCATCAAGAAGGATGTGTCCAGCAGACCAAGAGAGGTTCTCCTCACAGTATCACCAAGGTTAGAAGAGACCTCAAAGATCATCAAGTCCAACCTGTCACCACAGACCTCATGACTAAACCACAGCACCCAGTGCCACATCCAATCCCCTCTTGAACACCTCCAGGGATGGGGACTCCACCACCTCCCTGGGCAGCACATTCCAATGACGAATTAATCCACCTCTACTCTGCCCTAGTGAGAAGTCTCCTGGAACATTGCATCCAGTTCTGTGTTCACCAGTACAAGAAGGACAGGGATCTACTTGAGACAGTCCAGTGGAGGGCTACAAGGATGATGAAGGGACTGGAGCACTGCCCTATGAAGAAAGGCTGAGAGCCCTGGGGCTGTTTAGTCTGGAGAGAAGACCGAGAGGTCTAATCAATGTCTATAAATATCTGAGGGCTGAGAAGGAAGGGACAGACTCTGCTCACTTGTGCCCTGGGATAGGACAAGGGGTAATAGATGGAAACTCCATCACAGGAGGTTCCACCTCAACGTGAGGAAGAACTTCTTCACTGTGAGGGTCCCAGAGCACTGGAACAGGCTGCCCAAGGAGGCTGTGGAGTCTCCTCTGGAGACTTCCCAGCCCTGTCTTTATGTGTTCCTGTGCAACCTCTGCTGGATTCTATGGCCCTGCTCTGGCAGGGGGAGTGGACTGGATGATCTTCAGAGGTCCATTCCAAGTCCTAACATCCTGTGAGCCTGTGAGTAATGGTTTTTCCCCAGGTCCTTTGGCAGCGGCACTTGCATCTATCACAGCACAGTTTCTCGGTGTGCAGCAGAAAGGAGATCATTCTGATCTATGACTCCTTCTAATGACACTCCTTAGGATATTGTCTCAACTTATAAAGGAGAAATTATGCTTCTGGCTTTTACTTCTCTTTGTGTCTGAGCCACTTTCATGCAGAAGAATCTGTCAATACAAGGAAATAAGCCCCCCCCCCCCCCCCCCAACACTCAGAGTGTCACTCTCAGAGTGTCTTTGTAGGGGGACTGATACCTTCATTTCTCCTTTCTTAAAAGGCAACAACAACAACAACAACAAAAGAAGAATATACCTGAAGAATGTACAACTGACTTGAAAACTGCATCCTGGTTTTGCTAAGAGCTTAACAGGCAGGGGAACAGATATTCAAATGGCTAGAGAGATGCAGAGGAAAAGCTGGTAACAGGAGAACATCAGAAGCAAAGTCTGGGCAGAGCAATGTGTTTCTTTTTTATTGGTCCACAGAATAAACCCCAAAGTGAGTGAAGAAGTGCAGGGTCTCAGAGATATTCAAACACTTTGAGAGATGCAGAGAAAAACTGGTCATGGAAGAATATCAGAAACCAGCTCTGGGCAGATCTAAGTGCTGGGTTCTACACTTTGGCTGCAACAACCCCAGGCAGTGCTACAGGCTGGGGGCAGAGTGGCTGGAGAGCGGCCAGGCAGAAAGGGACCTGGGGCGACTGGTTGACAGTAGGCTCAACAGGAGCCAGCAGTGTGCCCAGGGGGCCAAGAAGGCCAATGGCATCCTGGCCTGGATCAGGAACAGTGTGGCCAGCAGGAGCAGGGAGGTCATTCTGCCCCTGTACACTGCACTGGTTAGGCCACACCTTGAGTCCTGTGTCCAGTTCTGGGCCCCTCAATTTAAGAAGGACATTGAGACACTTGGCACTTTTTCCTAACATCCAACCTAAACCTCCCCTGGCACAGCTTGAGACTGTGTCCTCTTGTTCTGGTGCTGGTTGCCTGGGAGAAGAGACCAACCCCCACCTGGCTACAACCTCCCTTCAGGGAGCTGTAGACAGCAAGAAGGTCTCCCCTGAGCCTCCTCTTCTCCAGGCTAAGCAACCCCAGCTCCCTCAACCTCTCCTCAGAGGGCTGTGCTCCAAACCCCTCCCCAGCCTTGTTGCCCTTCTCTGGACACCTTTGCCATGGCAAAGTGTCTGACAGCATGAAGTGCTAGATGCTGAAATCTAGATAGAATCACAGAATTGTCAGGGTTGGAAGGGACCTCAAGGATCAGCCAGTTCCAACCCCCCTGCCATTGCCAGGGACACCTCACACTACAGCAGGTTGCTCACAGCCACATCCAGCCTGGATAAAATTGTAGCTGCTTGATGATAGTCCTAAACCCCTGGTTCCCACTTCTAGCCCTCAGTAACTTGGTCCAGACACTTTTCTTTCCCTTCCCATCTTTCATCTACTATTGTCTATGCAGACTGCAGTCTCTCTGGGAAAAGAGTTTACTGCATGTCCATGCCATATCTAAGTCAGGTGACCCTGATCCTGTGCCAGTAGAAGAATGAAAGAACCTTCATCTTGACACTCAGCAACACAGCTGGAAAGCTGGAGGGCAGCTAAGACCACCATTTGTTCCTGTTGAAGCTTGACCTCTAGCTCTATCCAACTATGATCACTTCAGAAAAAAACCACAACACTTTCCCAGATCTTTATTTTGTGCTACTTTCCCTACTGTGGTGTTCCTTTTTGTTACTGGATGGGTCTCCAGCTGTGGCAGAAACTCCCAGCACTCTGTCCCTGCTGAGAGGAAACCTTCCTTCCCTGCCTGTGGAGGTGTTCTTAAAGCAAATATTAAGCAAAGGCAACTCCTCTGCCATCAGGCATGTTGCATTTAGAATCATAGAATGATCCTGGATGGAAAGGACCTCCAAAGGTCATCCAGTCCAACCTCTACACGCTCAGCAGGGACATCCCCAACTAGATCAAGCTGCCCAGGGCCTCATTGAGCCTCACCTTGAATATCTCCAGGGAAGGAGCCTCAACCACCTTCCTGGGCAATTTGTTCCAGTGTTCCACCACCCTCATAGTGAAGAACTTGTTCCTCATATCCAATCTAAATCTTATCTTCTCTAGTTTGAAGCCATTGTCCCTTATCCTATCACTGCAGGCCATTGTAAACAGTCTCTCCCCATCCTTCTTGTAGACCATTCAGGTACTGGCAGGTTGCTACTAGGTCTCTCTGGATCCTCCTTCTCTCCAGGCTGAACACCCCCAGCTCCCTCAGCCTGTCCTCATAGCACAGCTGCTCCAAACCCCTGATCATTTTCCTGGTCCTCCTCTGGACCAAATCCATCAGGTCCATGTCCTTCCTATACTGAGGGCTCCAGACCTGGACACAGCACTCCTGGTGAGGTCTTACCAGAGCAGAGTGGCAGAATCAGCTCTCTGGATCTGCTGGCAACACAGCTTTTGATGTAGCCCAGGATGTGATTGGCCTTCCTCTGGTTATTCACCAAGAAATTATGATCTAAAGCCAGCAGTCCCACTGCAGGGGTGGTGTGGTGTGGGGTGGGGTGGGGTAGGGTAGGGTAGGGTAGAATAGAATAGAATAGAATAGAATAGAATAGAATAGAATAGAATAGAATAGAATAGAATAGAATAGACCAGACCAGACCAGACCAGACCAGACCAGACCAGACCAGGTTGGAAAAGACCTTTGAGATCATCAAGTCCAACCTATCACTCAACACCATCTAATCAACTAAACCATGGCACCAAGCACCCCATCCAGCCTCTTCCTAAACACCTCCAGTGATGGTGACTCCACCACCTCCCTGTTCCCAGCTGTAGTAGAGAAGTGGAAATACCCCTGCATACAGCAATGGTGAGGCAGTACCTCGAATATTGTGTTCAGATCTGGGCCCCTCACTACAAGGATACTGACTTGTTGGACTATGTCCAGAGCAGGGCAGCAGGATGAGGTTTAACAAGGCCAAGGGCAGGGTCCTGCACTTTGGCCACAACAACCCCATGCAGTGCTACAGACTGGGGGATGAGTGGCTGGAGAGCAGCCTGGCAGAGAGAGACCTGGCAGTGCTGGGTGACAACAGATGGACATGAGCCAGAAGTGTGCCCAGGGGGCACAGAAGGCCAATGGCATCTTGGCTTGGATCAGGAGTAGTGTGGCCAGCAGGACTAGGGATGGAATTCTGCCCTGTACTGGGCACTGGTGAGGCCTCACCTGGAGCACTGTGTGCAGCTCTGGGCTCCTCACTGCAAGAGAGATCTTGAGGTGCTGGAGCAGGTCCAGAGGAGAGCAATGAGACTGGGGAAGGGACTGGAGGGAAAGTCTGATGAGGAAAGGCTGAGGGAGCTGGGGATGTTCAGCCTGGAGGAGACTCAGAGGGGGCCTTGTCACTCTCTACAGCTACCTTCAGGGAAGTTGTAGTCAGGTGGGGGTCAGGCTCTTTTCCCAGGCAACTTGTGACAGGACAAGAGGGAATGGCCTGAAGCTGTGCTTGGGGAGATTTAGGTAGGATGTTAGGAAGCACTTCCTGATGGAAAGGGGAATTAGAGACTGGAATGGACTGCTCAGGGAGGTGGTGGAGTTGCCACCCCTACAGGTGTTTAAGGCAAGATTGGATGTGGCACTTAGTGCCATGGTCTGGTCGATGTGGTGGTGCTAGGTCACAGGCTGGACTTGATGATCTCAGAGGTCTATTCCAGCCTCAATAATTCTGTGAATCTATTTTTTCTGTGGTTCTGTGAAAGCTGATGAAGAGCCTGGAGAACAGAAGCCACTGAGGGAACTGGGGTTGTTTAGTTTGCAGAAGAGGAGGCTGAGGGAAATCATAGAATCATAGAAGTGTTAGGGTTGGAAGGCACCTCAAGGATCATCTATTTCCATCCCCTCCTGCCATTGGCAGGGACCCCTCACACTAGACCAGGTTGCTCAGACACTCATTGCTCTCTACAGCTACCTAAAAGGAGGCTGTAGTGAGGTTGCTCAGAACCTCATTGCTCTCTACAGCTACCTAAAAGGAGGTTGCAGTGAGGTTGCTCAGCAGCTCATTGCTCTCTACAGCTACCTAAAAGGAGGTTGCAGTGAGGTTGCTCAGCAGCTCATTGCTCTCTACAGCTACCTAAAAGAGGAGGTTGCAGTGAGGTTGCTCAGAACCTCATTGCTCTCTACAGCTACCTAAAAGAGGAGGTTGCAGTGAGGTTGCTCAGAACCTCATTGCTCTCTACAGCTACCTAAAAGGAGGTTGCAGTGAGGTTGCTGAGCAGCTCATTGCTCTCTACAGCTACCTAAAAGAGGAGGTTGCAGTGAGGTTGCTCAGAAGCTCATTGCTCTCTACAGCTACCTAAAAGGAGGTTGCAGTGAGGTTGCTCAGAAGCTCATTGGTCTCTACAGCTACCTAAAAGGAGGTTATAGTGAGGTTGCTCAGAAGCTCATTGCTCTCTACAGCTACCTAAAAGAGGAGGTTGCAGTGAGGTTGCTCAGAAGCTCATTGGTCTCTACAGCTACCTAAAAGGAGGTTGCAGTGAGGTTGCTCAGAAGCTCATTGGTCTCTACAGCTACCTAAAAGGAGGTTGCAGTGAGGTTGCTCAGAAGCTCATTGGTCTCTACAGCTACCTAAAAGGAGGTTGCAGTGAGGTTGCTCAGAAGCTCATTGCTCTCTACAGCTACCTAAAAGGAGGTTGTAGTGAGGTTGCTCAGAAGCTCATTGCTCTCTACAGCTACCTAAAAGGAGGTTATAGTGAGGTTGCTCAGAAGCTCATTGCTCTCTACAGCTACCTAAAAGAGGAGGTTGCAGTGAGGTTGCTCAGAAGCTCATTGGTCTCTACAGCTACCTAAAAGGAGGTTGCAGTGAGGTTGCTCAGAAGCTCATTGGTCTCTACAGCTACCTAAAAGGAGGTTATAGTGAGGTTGCTCAGAAGCTCATTGCTCTCTACAGCTACCTAAAAGAGGAGGTTGCAGTGAGGTTGCTCAGAAGCTCATTGGTCTCTACAGCTACCTAAAAGGAGGTTGCAGTGAGGTTGCTCAGAAGCTCATTGGTCTCTACAGCTACCTAAAAGGAGGTTGCAGTGAGGTTGCTCAGAAGCTCATTGGTCTCTACAGCTACCTAAAAGGAGGTTGTAGTGAGGTTGCTCAGAAGCTCATTGCTCTCTACAGCTACCTAAAAGAGGAGGTTGTAGTGAGGTTGCTCAGAAGCTCATTGGTCTCTACAGCTACCTAAAAGGAGGTTGTAGTGAGGTTGCTCAGAAGCTCATTGCTCTCTACAGCTACCTAAAAGGAGGTTGCAGTGAGGTTGCTCAGAAGCTCATTGCTCTCTACAGCTACCTAAAAGGAGGTTGCAGTGAGGTTGCTCAGAAGCTCATTGCTCTCTACAGCTACCTAAAAGGAGGTTGCAGTGAGGTTGCTCAGAAGCTCATTGCTCTCTACAGCTACCTAAAAGGAGGTTGCAGTGAGGTTGCTCAGAAGCTCATTGGTCTCTACAGCTACCTAAAAGGAGGTTGTAGTGAGGTTGCTCAGAAGCTCATTGCTCTCTACAGCTACCTAAAAGAGGAGGTTGTAGTGAGGTTGCTCAGAAGCTCATTGCTCTCTACAGCTACATAAAGGAGGCTGTAGTGAGGTTGCTCAGAAGCTCATTGCTCTCTACAGCTACCTAAAAGAGGAGGTTGTAGTGAGGTTGCTCAGAAGCTCATTGCTCTCTACAGCTACCTAAAAGAGGAGGTTGTAGTGAGGTTGCTCAGAAGCTCATTGCTCTCTACAGCTACCTAAAAGGAGGCTGTAGTGAGGTGGGGTTGATCTCTTCTTTGTGGTGTCAAGTGACAGAAGAGGAAATGGCCTTAAGTTGCAGCAGGAGAGGATTGGATTAGATATTGTGGGAAAATCATTTACCAAAGGGGTGGTGAGGCATTGGAACAGGCTGCCCAGGGAGGCTGTAGAGTCACCATCCTTAGAAAAGTTCCAAAACCATGCAGCAATGGCACTGCAAGACACAGTTTAGTGGCCATGGTGGCGTTGGCTCGACGGTTCAACTCAATGGTCTTTCCCAACCAAAACAACTCTATGACTCTGTGATTCTGGAAGTCATTTTGGTAACAGCTCGTCCTCCAACTTGCTAAGCCATCCACAGCCATGCTGGAACAGCTTTTGTGTTGCAGCAGATGGCAATGCAGTACTGCCTGCTGCCAAGATGAGCCAGTTCACTTTTTCCATCATCTGCATCTTACTATGAAGCAGCACAAAGGGAGAAGGGGGGATGGGGGGGAAACAGAAGGAGGAACAAAAAAACACTTGGCAGATGATCTGTGGCAGATATCTCCTGTTTTGGGGCTCTCAGCAATCTCAGCACACTGATTCAAGTAACTAAGAAACAAGCAACTGAAGAAGTCTAGAGACAGCAAGCAGTTGGCCCTTATTGACATGGTTGACATAATCCTAAAGAGAAACTACAGCATTCACTGAAATCAGGCAGCAGTGCAGCTTAGGGGCTGCCCTGCTGGAAAGCAGCTCCAAGGACAAAGAGCTTGGAGTCCTGGTGGACAGCAAGTTCTGCATGGGACAGCAATGTGCCCTTGTGGCCAAGAGAGCCAATGGGAACCTGGAGTGCATCAAGAAAAGTGTGGCCAGCAGGGGTAGGGAGGTTCTTCTCCCCCTCTGCTCTGCCCTGCTGAGACCACACCTGCAAACCTGTGTCCAGTTTGGAGCTCCCCTGTTCAAGAGAGACAGAGACCTGCTGAGAGGATCCAACAAAGAGTCACAAGGATGATTAGGGGACTTGAGCATCTCCCCTCTGAAGAGAGACTGAGAGCCATGGAGCTGTTTAGTCTGGAGAAGACTGAGAGGGGATCTGATCAATGTCTATCAATATCTGAGGGGTGGGTGTCAACTGGAGGGGACCAAGCTCTTTTTGGTGCTGAGCAGTAATAGGACAAGGAACAATGGATACAAAGTTGAACACAGAAGATTTCACCTCACCATGTGGAAAAACTTCTTTACAGTGAGGATGACAGAGCCCTGGAACAGGCTGCCCAGAGAGATTGTGGAGTCTCCTTCTCTGGAGACTTTCAAATCCTATCAGGTCTATGTCCTTCCTGTGCTGAGGGCTCCAGAGCTTGAGGGCTCCAGTGTTCATGTCATTCCTAAAGGATCTACAGGACGATTGATAATGTTTCTGCTGCTTCACCAGCAGTGTGCCCAGGTGGCATCCTGGTCTGGATCAGGAACAGTGTGGCCAGCAGGAGCAGGGAAGTCATTGTGCCCTGTACTCAGCACTGGTTAGGCCATACCTTGAGTCCTGTGTCCAGTTCTGGGCTCCTCAGTTTAGGAAAGATGTTGAGTTGCTGGAAGGTGTCCAGAGAAGGGCAACAAAGCTGGGGAGGGGTCTGGAGCACAGCCCTGTGAGGAGAGGCTGAGGGAGCTGGGGTTGCTTAGCCTGGAGAAGAGGAGGCTCAGGGAAGACCTCATTGCTGTCTCCAACTCCCTGAAGGGAGGTTGTAGCCAGGTGGGGGTTGGTCCCTTCTCCCAGGCAATCAGCACCAGGACAGGAGGACACAGTCTCAAGCTGTGCCAGGGGAGGTTTAGGCTGGATGTTAGGCAGAAGTTCTTCATAGAAAGAGAGATTGGCCATTGGAATGTGCTGCCCAGGGAGGTGGTGGAGTCACCATCCCTGGAAGTGTTTAGGAAGAGATTGGATGAGGCACTTGGTGCCATAGTTGAGTTGATTAGATGATGTTGGGTGATAGGTTGGACTCGATGATCTCTGAGGTCTTTTCCAACCTGGTTAATTCTGTTCTACTCTGAAGCACCATGGAGTGTTCAGCCCCTGTTTGTGGGCTGGTTTATAAGCCTGTTCACTGCCACAGCCACTGAGTACCTTTAGAAGTATTTGTCTTTACAAAGATACATTTCAGCATCTCCCACTGTGGCAGGCACAGCCACTTGCAGAGCAGACCATGGCAGCTGTTTAGCAGCGTGCAACACTGCTGTGCATCACTTCAGGCCACAAAGGTTTAGCAGATTACCATATCTAATTGCCATTGCAAGATGAAAGCTTAGATACTTAGGCCATAATTAACCACGTTGAATTTGAGCAGTAAGCTAAGGTTAATGGGCCTACAACACTTGAGGAAAGTGTAATTGATCTCTCAGAGCATAAGTGATTAGGATATCAGTTTGTGTCACTGCAAAGATAGTGCTACCCACACCACAGCCTCCATAACAGTGCACACAGTGCAGCAGTTCAGTACCAGCCTAATGAAATGAATGTGCTTCATTACCACAGTTTCCAGCACCTTGCAAGCATAGGCATAGTCTGGCTCCATGAACTAGAATACATAGAATACACCAGGTTGGAAGAGACCTTCAAGATCATTGTGTCCAACCCATCAACCAATTCAACACCACCTAAACAACTAACCCATGGCACCAAGCACCCCGTCAAGTCTTCTCCTGAACACCTCCAGTGATGGTGACTCCACCACCTCCCCAGGCAGCCCATTTCAATGTGCAATCACTCTGTATAGAACTTTTTCCTAACATCCAGCCTGAACCCCGCCTGGCACAGCCTGAGACTGTGTCCTCTTGTTCTGGTGCTGGCTGCCTGGGAGAAGAGACCAACTTCCATCTGTCTACAACCTCCCTTCAGGTAGCTGTAGAGAGTAATAAGGTCACCCCTGAGTCTCCTCTTCTCCAGGCTAAGCAACCCCAGCTCCCTCAGCCTCTCCTCATAGGGCTTATGTTCCAATCCCCTCACCAACTTTGTTGCTCTTCTCTGGACTCGTTCCAGCAAGTCAACCTCCTTCCTAAACTGTTGTATTTGTCCCAAGAAGATGGCCTGCTCAAACAGGCACTCATTCAGCTCACAATAATCCCTTCCTTTCTTCCATGCTCAGGTGATTGCTGCTCTCCTCATTTCACAGTATTGCAGTACCACAGTATATAAGAGGTTGGAAGGGACCTCCAGAGGTCACCGAGTCCAACCCCCTCTGCCAAAAGCAGGATCACCCAGGGCAGTCTGCACAGGAATGCATCCAGGTGGGGGGTATGAAAGTCTCCAGAGAAGGAGACTCCACAACCTCTCTGGGCAGCCAGCTCCAGTGCTCTGTCACCCTCTGTAAAGAAGTTTATCTGGGGTGAAATCTTCTATGTTCAAGTTTGAACCTATTGTTTCTTGTCTTATTACTATGCACCACCCAAAAGAGCTTGGTGCCCTCTACTTGGCACCCACCCCTCAGATATTGATGGACACTGATCAGATCCCCTCTCAGCCTTCTCTTCTCCAGACTAAACAGCCCCAGGGCTCTCAGTCTCTCTTCATAGGGGAGATGCTCAAGTCCCCTAACCCTCCTTGTGACTCATCATTGGATTCTCTCCAACAGGTCTCTGTCTCTCTGCAATTGAGGAGCCCAAAACTGGACACAGTATTGCAGGTGTGGTCTCAGTAGTGGGGGAGAAGAACCTCCCTAGCCCTGCTGCCCACACTTTTCTTGATGCACCCCAGGATCCCATTGGCTCTCTTGGCCTCAAGGTGTGGTGGGTTGAAGTCCCCCATCCCCTCCCCCCAACATTAACTTTTTGCCAGACCAACTCAGTTAGAAGCAAGGGAAGCTTTATTTGCAAGCAAAAACTACACTCCACAATGGAAATGTACCAAATATACAGGATTTACAATAGGACACAGATATTTACAGTTAGCAAGCAACACAAAAATTCCCCTGGTCAAAAAGGCTGCCACCCAAGGGCACGTTGCTGTCCCGTGGAGAACTGAACCATTTCATTGGTTATGACATTAAGCAAAGAAACTTTGAGAGCTAAGTGCGAGACAAAGCTCCAGCATGTTGCCTAAACCAGGAGGGATTAGCCTGGTGCTGCATCCAAGATGGTCAAGTCTGAGGCACAGAGGATATGGCAAACAGATGAGAGTGGCGAAGCCCTGGAATGGGTTGGCCAGGGAGGTAGTTGAGACCCTGTCCCTGGAGGTGTTTAAGGCCAGGCTGGATGAGGCTCTGGCCAGGCTGATCTAGTGTGGGGTGTCCCTGCCCATGGCAGGGGGGTTGGAACTAGATGATCCTTGTGGTCCCTTCCAACCCTGAATGATACTATGATCTCCATGTTAACATGGACTTGCACTTATGAGCTTACCCTAAAACCACAAAGAAGAGAAGCTGTCTGAGGAAGGGAATTATCGACAGCTCAGATGGACTCCAGAGCAGGATTCCAGCATGGAAGAGTGCATCCCTGGAAATATGAGGGGGGAAAAAAACCACAACACATGTTTGTTTTGTTAGCAGATTCACCTGAGTAAATCTGACAGTAACTGCTCTTCCAGAACACTTCAGCATTTGGGGGAAGAACTGTTCAGCTGAAAATCTCAACATATCTGAGGGCTGGGGGTCAGGAGGGAGGGGACAGGCTCTGCTCTCTTGCTTCCTGTGATAGGACAAGGTGCAATGGGTGTAAGCTGCAACACAGCAGGTTCCACCTCAACACAAGGGGGAACTTCTTTACTGTAAGGCTCACAGCCACTGAAACAAGCTCCCCAGAGAGGTTGTGGAGTCTTCTTCTCTGGAGACTTTAAAGGCTTGTCTGGATGTGTTCCTCAGTGACCTGAGCTGGATTGCATGGTCCTGCTCTGGCAGAGGGGTTGGACTCAATGATCTCTTTGGGTCCCTTCCAAACCCTGACAGCCTGTGAACAAAACCAAACCAATGCAAAACCAAACAGTGCAAATATTTATGGAAGCATGGAAAGCTTTCCCATTTCTTCACAGGTTCATTTCATAGAATCAATGAGGTTGGAAAAGACCTCAAAGATTCACCAAGTCCAACCTATCAACCAGCACCTTATAACTACTAAACTATGGCACCAACTGCCACATCCAATCCCCTCTTGAACACCTCCAGGGATGGTGACTCCACCACCTCCCTGGGCAGCACATTCCAATGGCCAATTACTCTTTCTGGGAAGAACATTCTCCTTGCCTCTAGCCTAAACCTCTCCTGGTAGAGCTTGAGACTGTGGCCACTTGTCCTGGTGCTGGTTGCCTGGGAGAAGAGACCAACCCCCACCTGGCCACAACCTCCCTTCAGGTAGTTGTAGACAGCAAGAAAGTCTCCCCTGAGCCTCCTCTTCTTCAATTCATTTCCTCAGCTACTCCACCACACAAACTGATTATTCCAGAGCAACCAAGGCTCTTTGGTAATCACATGGCCTTTCTTAATATGGATGTGTGCCTGAATTTCTCTCTCAACAATTAGCTGTATTTCTGCTTGAGCTTTTCACAGAATCACAGAATTGTCAGGGTTGGAAGGGACTTCAAGGATCATCCAGTTCCAACCCCTCTGCCATGGGCAGGGACACCTCACACTGGATCAGGTTGCTCAGAGCCACATCCAGCCTGGCCTTAAAAACTTCCACTGCAGAACAGAAATAGATCTTATGTGAGTCCAAGTGGATTGTTAGCAATGAGGGGATTAGGTAGGAAACAGATGTTGGGTGGGGAAAAAAGGATGTAGTTCCTGCTTGTGTTTTTAATCAGAACTAGTGGCTGCCCCCAACCTGAGAAACACTGCAGGCAGCCAATTGGAACCTACCAAAGGCTGAATCTGTATGTAAACTGCTGGTGGTGTTGTTTTGACAAGGTTACTGATTCTGCCCAATGATAACCTCAAAATGCCTTCTTTTTAACCACTCAACACCTGCCTGACACTTTCTCAGATCCCAACAGTGAAGAGTGGACAAATCAACCTCTAGAACCATAGAATCAGTAAGGTTGGAAAAGACCTCAGAGATCATCAGGTCCAGCCTGTCACCCAACACCTCATGACTACTAAACCATGGCACCAAGTGACACATCCAATGCCCTCTTTAACACCTCCAGGGATGGCGACCCCACCACCTCCCTGGGCAGCACATTCCAATGGCCAACAACTCTCTCTGGGAAGAACTTTCTCCTCACCTCCAGCCTAAACAGCCCCTGGTGCAGCTAGAGACTGTGTCCTCTTGTTCTGGTGCTGCTTGCCTGGGAGATGAGAACAATCCCCACCTGGCTACAACCTCCCTTCAGGGGAGACAGCAAGAAGGTCTCCCCTGAGCCTCCTCTTCTCCAGACTAAGTAACCCCAGCTCCCTCATTCTCTCCTCACAGAGCTGTGCTCAAGGCCTCTCCCCAGCCTTGTTGCCCTTCTCTGGACACATTCAAGAGTCTCAATATCCTTACTAACCTGAGGGGCCCAAACTGGAGAGAGTACTCAAGGTGTGGCCTAACCAGTGCTGAGTCTAGAGGACTAAAACTTGCACTCATGTCAAAAACCTCACTGAAGTCAGTTTGGCACATCAGCCAGACCCTAACACTGAGGTCTACTTCATTGATAGGCTTAAACCTAGAAGCAATCACATTTGACTCTGTTCCTCCTCTTTCCTCTGTGAAAGGTCTAATTTTGGACAAAGAGAAGCATTTTCTGCCTGTTTAGGGCTTTGCTCATTCTTCTCTAGAGAAGAGGAAGCTCTGAGGAGACATTATTGTGGCCTTCCAGTATCTGAAGGGGGCTCAAGAAAGCTGGGGAGGGACTTTTTAGGGTGTCAGGGAGTGATAGGACTGGGGGGAATGGAACAAAACTAGAAATGGGTAGATTCAGATTGGATGTTAGGAAGAAGTTCTTCCCCATGAGGGTGGTGAGACACTGGCACAGGTTGCCCAGGGAGGTGGTGGAAGCTCCTGCTCCACCACCACCATTTTTGCACCCATCCCAGAGCCAGGGGCAATGCCCTCACCAGCCAAGATACCACAAAGAGGAGCTGATACCCAATAAGTGAACCCAGCCAGCCCCCCTGGATAATATTAGAGAGATCATCAATATCCCTACCTGACCGGGGGGCCACCAGGCCCCCCGGCCTTTGTTGTCACCACCACCATCACCCAGTGTGCACCAGGGGCACTCACCAGAGATGAGAGGAGGATCCTCAGCCCAGATGGGCTCAGCTTAGGGCTGCTGCCTCTTCTGGGGGCAATTAAATAGGGGAGTGGGTGGGGAGGGCAAAGCAGCCTCACCTGGGGTGGGAGGAGACTCCAACAGAGCCCAGGTGCAGTGGGATTTGAGGGGAAAAGGGGGGAAATGGGGTGGGTGGGGTGGAAAAGGGTCAGATATGGTGGGAAAGGGGAGGGGGTGGTGAAAGAAGGGGATGTGACTTTAATTTGCCTTAAATCTTTCATAATTCACACCTGCAGTTCATGGTTTGCCTCCATGCAGCAAGAACAAACCCATCAATGCTTCATCAAATCAAGCACAGCAGTGCCTGACACAATGAAATCCTCTCATAATTGCCATTTTGCTTGGTGGGACAATCTGTACTTTTCAAATCTAAACAAGCTTTAACAACAACAAAATATTCTCCAAGTGTGAATTTTCTCCCTGAACACCAGCAGACAACTCCAAATGCTTACAGCCCATCCATACCTTTAAGTGCTTAAAGAGCTGGCTTGATGGCTGCACCCAAAGGGTGGCTGTCAATGGGTCCATATCCCAATGGAGGCCAGGGACAAGTGGATCCCTCAGGGATCAGTCCTGGGACCAGTCTTGTTTAGCATCTTTGTTGGTACCATGGACAGTGGCATTGAGTGCACCCTCAGCAAGTTTGCTGATGACACCAAGCTGTGTGGTGCAGCTCACAGCTGGAGGGAAGGGATCCATCCAGAGGAACCTTGACAGGCTGGAGAGGTGAGCCCCTGACAACCTCATGAGGTTCAACAAGACCAAGTGCAAGGTCCTGCATCTGGGTCAGGGCAATCCCAGGCACTGATATAGGCTGGGCAGTGAGTGGCTTGAGAGCAGCCCTGAAGAAAAGGCCTTGGGGGTGCTGGTGGATGAGAAGCTCAACAGGAGCCAGCAGTATGCATTTGCAGCACAAACAGCCAATCTCCTCCTGGTCATCCCATCAAGAGAAGCAGAGCCAGCAGGTCAAGGGAGGTGATTCTCCCCCTCTACTCAGCTCTGGTGAGACCCCACCTGGAGTACTGCCTCCAGTTCTGGAGCCCCCAGTACATGAAGGATCTGGAGGTGCTGGAATGTGTCCAGAGAAGGGCCATGAGGATGATCAGAGGGCTGGAGCTCCTCTGCTATGAGGACAGGCTGAAACAGTTTGGGTTGTTCAGTTTGGAGAAGAGAAAGCTCTGAGGAGACCTGGTTGTGTCCTTCCAGTATCTGAAGGGGGCCTAAAAGAAAGCTGGGGAGGGACTTTGTAGGGTGTCAGGGAGTGATAGGATTGGGGGGAATGCAACAAAATAGGAAGAGGTAGATTGAGATTGGATGTGAGGAAGAAGTTGTTCCCTGAGAGTGGTGAGACACTGGCACAGGTTGCCCAGGAAGGTGGTGGAAGCCTCATCCCTGGAGGTTTTTAAGGCCAGGCTACAACCTGCTGTAGTGTGAGGTGTCCCTGCCCATGGAAGGTGGATTGGAACTGGCTGATCCTTGAGGTCCCTTCCAACCCTAACAATTCTGTGATTCTATGATTCTACATAGCAGCACAGCAACAAGGAAACTTTCAGGCTGGTATTGTGCCAGTTTAGCAACAGTTTAACACAACTTCCACCCCAGGCATGTCAGCCCAAATTGTGCTGGGCTGGGAAATCTCTTGAATATGTTTTCCATTGTTTTCCCAACACCACTTGAAATTTCACTGAGGCAACCTTTGGTTTGCTCTGTTGTGAGATGTCCCTGCCCATGGCAGGGGGGTTGGAACTGGCTGATCCTTGAGGGCCCTTCCAACCCTGACGAATCTCTGATTCCTGATATTCCAGGCTGTAAAAGTCAAAACTGCACAAGATGAGATGTAGGTGCAAAATTAATTGGGTTTGTGAGAAACAAAATAAAATAACATAAATAGATAAAATAACAATTCTTTCCAAGAGAAAAAAAAAAGTTATCATCTTCAAACACTGAAAATGTGGTTCAGAAAGGCAGGAATTGTGGGGGGGAACTGTAACGAATCTGTCACACAGTGTTTACGTGATCATCAACACCTGCTTTTGGCCAGGGAGGTTCTTGTGCTGTTTATTCATTGTAAACACCTGTAAATAGTGTCAATCCTGTTTATTTCACACATGCTCATTGCATCCCATTGTAGATTGTGGTTTCCCCTTGTAAATGCAGCTTCATTTTCCTCCAGCAGGGCTGGGCTGGCAATTTAATGCCGGGGGGCAGTTTTCAACCCACCTCAGCACCCTCTGAGGAGGACCTGCAGGCTGTGCATGCCTGACATGCACTGCAGTAGAATAGAATACATAGAATACATAGAATAAACCAGGTTGGAAGAGACCTTCAAGATCATCGCGTCCAACCCATCAACCAATCCAACACCGCCCAAGCAACTAACCCACAGCACCAAGTACCCCGTCAAGTCTTCTCCTAAAAACCTCCAGTGATGGCGACTCCACCACCTCCCCAGGCAGCCCATTCCAATGGGCAATCACTCTTTCTGTATAGAACTTTTTCCTAACATCCAGCCTGAACCTCCCCTGGTGCAGCCTGAGACTGTGTCCTCTTGTTCTGGTACTGCTTGCCTGGGAGAAGAGACCAACATCCATCTGTCTACAACCTCCCTTCAGGTAGTTGTAGAGAGCAATAAGGTCACCCCTGAGCCTCCTCTTCTCCAGGCTAAGCAACCCCAGCTCCCTCAGCCTCTCCTCGTAGGGCTTATGTTCCAAACCCCTCACCAACTTTGTTGCTCAGTAGATGCAGTGGGACCTCAAAAGCCTTTACACCCAGCAAATTCAAGAGCTCCAGTAGCCTCTGAACACTGGAAATTAATGACATGACAGCCTCAGGAAATAGTACTTGAGATGTGCAAGTGCCTCGCGGGAGGAACTCATTACTGGCGTTCCAGTAAATTGCTGCTGAATGAATGCTGGAGGAGCTTCCCACATTTCATAAGCTTGGTCTTGTCTGATTTCAAGGGCTAAGTGAATTTTAGCAGGGATTGATACTAGACACTGTGACCATGTGAAAAGCCTTCGATTTCCAGGCTTGCTACCTCACGCTTGGGGTGACAGCAAGTGCAGGGTTCTACACATTGGCCACAGCAACCCCAGGCAGTGCTACAGGCTGGGGTCAGAGTGGCTGGAGAGCAGCCAGGCAGAGAGGGACTTGTGGGTAGTGGTTGATAGTAGGCTGAACATGAGCCAGCAGTATGCCCAGGTGGCCAAGGCCAATGGCATCCTGGCCTGCATCAGGAATAGTGTGGCCAGCAGGAGCAGGGAAGTCATTGTGCCCCTAGACTCAGCACTGGTTAGGCCACACCTTCAGTCCTGTGTCCAGTTCTGGGCACATCAATTTAAGAAGGACATTGAGAAACTTGACACTTTTTCCTAACATCCAGCCTAAACCTCCCCTGGCACAGCTTAGAATCATAGAATCATAGAATCAACAAGGTTGGAAAAGACCTTTGAGATCATCAAGTCCAACCTATCAGCCAAGACACTTGAGACTGTGTCCTCTTGTTCTGGTGCTGGGTGCCTGGGAGAAGAGACCAACCCCTACCTGGCTACAACCTCCCTTCAGGTAGTTGTAGACAGCAAGAAGGTCTCCCCTGAGCCTCCTCTTCTCCAGCCTAAGCAACCCCAGCTCCCTCAGCCTCTCCTCACAGGGCTGTGCTCCAAACCCCTCCCCATCTTTGTTGCCCTTCTCTGGACACCTTCCAGCAACTCAACATCTTTCCTAAGCTCAGGGGCCCAGAACTGGACACTGCAGAACTTCTTCTTAAGATCCAGTCTAAACCTACTTCAAACCATCCCTCCTTGTCCTGTCTCTAGACACCCTCATGAAAAGTCTCTCTCCAGTCTTCCTGTAAGGCATTGGAAGGCAGCTATATGATTCCCTCAGAGACTTCTCTTCTCTAGGCTGAACAACCCCAGCTCCCTCTGCCTATCCCCATAGCAGAGATGTTCCAGCCCTTGGATCATCTTTGTGGCCCTTATAGGTTGTTCCAGAGGGAATATCAAATCCAGCTGTACCCTTTCTAATGGATGGCTGACTGATGAAGAAAAACCCAAACCATGAACACACTACTGTGAACACTGAGCTTGTGCTGATCTGTCCAGACAGAGAGGGCCATGCCATTTGGTGTGGTTGCACCACTGATGAAAAACAAGGGAGTTTTGCTTATTGCTGTAAAGACTAGAGGTGTCCATATGTGGTCTTGTGCTGCTTGACTGCCTGTTAAAAGTATTTGTAGCAGAGAAATGAACTGTAAAAAAAACCCAAATGGTGCCTCAGTGAAATTTCAAGTGGTGTTGGGAAAACAATGGAAAACATATTAAAGAGATTTCCCAGCCCAGCACAATCTGTGCTGACATACCTGGGGTGGAAGCGGTGTTAAACTGTTGCTAAACTGGCACAATACCAGCCTGAAACTTTCCTTGCTGCTGTGCTGCTATGTAGAATAATAGAATCACAGAATTGTCAGGGTTGGAGGGGACCACAAGGATCATCTAGTTCCAACCCCCCTGCCATGGGCAGGGACACCCCACACTAGATCAGCCTGGCCAGAGCCTCATCCAGCCTGGGCTTAAACACCTCCAGGGATGAGGCCTCAACCACCTCCCTGGACAACCCATTCCAGGGCTTCACCACTCTCATGGGGAAGAACTTCCTCCTCACCTCCAGCCTGAATCTCCCCACCTCCAGCTTCATTCCATTCCCCCTAGTCCTATCACTACCTGACATCCTGAGAAGTCCCTCCCCAGCCTTCTTGTAGCCCTCTTCAGATACTGGAAGGACACAATGAGGTCACCTCAGAGCCTTCTCTTCTCCAGACTGAACAGCCCCAACTCCTTCAGTCTGTCCTCATAGGAGAGGAGCTCCAGCCCTCTGATCATCCTCGTGGCCCTTCTCTGGACACCTTCCAGCACCTCCAGATCCCTCTTGTACTAGGGGCTCCAGAACTGGAGGCAGTACTCCAGGTGGGCTCTCACCAGAGCTGAGCAGAGGGGGAGAATCACCTCCCTTGACCTGCTGGCTACACTTCTCTTGCTGCAGCCCAGGATCTGATTGGCTTTCCGGGCTGCAAGTGCACACTGAGAGCTCCTGTTGAGCTTCTCCTCCACCAGCACCCCCAAGTCTCTCTCCTCAGGGCTGCTTTCCAGCCAGTCACTGCCCAGCCTGTAAAAATGGGATGTGTGTATATCTTGCCTATCATGTGAAACACATCCAAATGTCAGACACAACAGCCTGCACCTGATTTCTCTATCAGCACACAGCATCTGTGGCAGAAGTGGGAAATGATGTTGGCTTGATCTGATCACCTCAAGAAGAGAGGCCAAAACTGGGATCCCACAGCTATTGTAAAATAATTTTCCATTATTTACAATAAATAAATAAATGAATAAATAAAAACCAAATTGAAGTTCTCCAAGTCTTAATAATTCCTAGCTTCCATGGAGACTGGAGAGCTCACAACCTCATTTCACAGAGTCACAGTATCACAGTATATTAGAGGTTGGAAGGGACCTCCAGAGATCATCCAGTCCAGCCCCCCTGCTAAAGCAGGATCACCCAGGGTAGTCCACACAGGAATGCATCCAGGTGGGGTTGGAAAGTCTCCAGAGAAGGAGACTCCACAACCTCTCTGGGCAGCCTGTTCCAGGGCTCTGTCACCCTCACTATAAAGAACTTTCTCCTCATTGTGAGGTGAAAGCTTCCATGTTCAAGTTCACATCCATTGTTCCTTGGTTTATTACTGTGCACCACTGAAGAGCCTGGCTTCCTCCACTTGACAACCCCCCTCAGATATTGATAAGCATTGATCAGATCCCCTCTCAGTCTACAGCCCCAGGGCTCTCAGTCTCTCTTCATAGGGGAGATGCTCAAGTCCCCTAATCATCTTTGTGGCTCTCCCTTGGACTCTCTCCAGCAGGTCTCTGTCTCTCTTGAATTGGGGAACTTAAAATGGGACACAGGATTGCAGGTCTGGCCTCAGCAGGGCAGAGTAGAGGGGGAGAAGAACCTCCCTGGACCTGCTGGACACACTTTTCCTGGTGCACCCCAGGATCCCATTGGCTCTCTTGGCCACAAGGGCACATTGTTGTCCCATGCAGAACTTGCTGTCCACCAGCACTCCAACATCTTTCTCTGTGGAGCTCCATTCCAGCAGGGCAACCCCTAACCTGTCCTGATGCCTGCTGTTATTCCTCCCCAGTTGTACTTTTTGCTGTCTCACATGGACACTATGCCAAACAAATGAAAGTAATTAGCCTCCTTTCTAGTCATGTTCACTTGGAGGCTGAGCTCCAGCACCTACCTACTCACAAGCCCTTGTCAGCATGTGACTCTTCACCTTCTTTTTTTCCCTTGCACCCTGCCATTTTCATCATTTCATTAAACTCTGCCTCTGTGGCTGCTGCCTTTTGTTTGCCCAAGAACATACAGGAGTGCAAGCCTCGATAAGGGGATTTAGCCTTCAGCCTGAATATCAGGCCTCATATGATTCAGGCACACAGCTAAGCTCTGCAAGATAAGGGGCTAATTAATTTACTTGTCAAATGACAAGAGTGAACTCCCACTCGAGTTGCTCTGGAATCAGCTGTCTATTTATTTCTTTATTTACCATTTTGGTTGGACACCAGAAAGGAATAGAGTAGAATAGAATGGAATGGAATAGAATGGGATGGAATGGGATGGAATGGAATGGGATGGAATGGAATAGAATGGAATGGAATGGAATGGAATGGAATAGAAAGAAAGAAAGAAAGAAAGAAAGAAAGAAAGAAAGAAAGAAAGAAAGAAAGAAAGAAAAAGAAAGAAAGAAAGAAAGAAAGAAAGAAAGAAAGAAAGAAAGAAAGAAAGAAAGAAAGAAAGAAAGAAAGAAAGAAAGAAAGAAAGAAAGAAAGAAAGAAAGAAAGAAAGAAAGAAAGAAAGAAAGAAAGAAAGAAAGAAAGAAAGAAAGAAAGAAAGAAAGAGAAGAGGAGAGGAGAGGAGAGGAGAGGAGAGGAGAGGAGAGGAGAGGAGAGGAGAGGAGAGGAGAGGAGAGGAGAGGAGAGGAGAGGAGAGGAGAGGAGAGGAGAGGAGAGGAGAGGAGAGGAGAGAGTAGAATAGAATAGAATAGAATTAACCAGGTTGGAAAAGACCTCAGAGATCATTGAGTCCAACCTATCATCCAACACTATCTAAGCAACTAAACCATGGCACTAAATGCCTCATCCAGTATCTCCCTAAACACCTCCAGTGATGGTGACTCCACCACCTCCCTGGGCAGCACTTTCCAATGGCCAATCTCTCTTTCTATGAAGAACTTCTTCCTAACATCCAGCCTAAACTTCCCCTCAAGATGCCGCTTGAGCCTGTGTCCTCTTGTTCTGGTGCTGATTGCCTGGGAAAAGAGACCAACCCCCACCTGGCTGCAGCCTCCCTTCAGGGAGTTGTAGACAGCAAGAAGGTCTCCCCTGAGCCTCCTCTTCTCCAGGCTAAGTAACCCCAGCTCCCTCAGCCTCTCCTCATGGGGTTCTCCTCATAGGTCCCTTCCAACCTAACCTTTCTGTGAGTCTATGAATATCCTTTCATCATGAAATTCAGTGTGGAAATGATCCAGTACTCATTCACTACTTCTGTCACAAAGCACTGAAGAACCATACCAGTTGGGGTGTTCAGTCTGCAGCATCTTCTGGGCTAATAAAGCCCATACCAAAAGGGAAAAAGTCAACTAAGTAAATAATACCAGCTCTGCATTGGCCTTCTGTGGATTCATGAGACTCTCACCAGCTGCTTTCTGATCCAACATCAAAAGCACAAGCAATTCTGCCCGTCCTCCAGACTCCTGCCTGTCCTCCAGACTCATTTGAGGAATCTAAAAGCATTCAAACAATAATCACAGTGTAGAGAATAGTAGGGAAAAGCAAGCCAGCTGGCAGTCCCACTTCAGACAGTGTGAGCTTGCAGTCCAAAAGGCAAATCACATCCTGGGCTGCATCAACAGATGTGTGCCCGGCAGATCCAGAGAGGTGATTCTGCCACTTTGCCCTGGTGAGACATCATCTTGAGTGCTGTGTCCAGGTCTGGAGTCCTCAGCACAGGAAGGACATGGACCTGGTGGAATGGGTCCAGAGGAGGACCATGAAAATGATCAGGGAGCTGGAGTCCCTCTGCTACAAGGACAGGCTGAGGGAGCTGGGGATGTTCAGCCTAGAGGAGGCTCTGGGGAGACCTAATAGCAGCCTCCCAGTACCTGAAGAGGACCTACAAGAAGGATGGAGAGAGACTGCTTACAAAGGCCTGCAGTGATAGGATGAGGGACAATGGCTTCAAACTAGAGAAGAGAAGATTTAGATTGGATATGAGGAACAAGTTCTTCACTATGAGGGTGGTGGAACACTGGAACAGGTTGCCCAGGGAGGTCATTGGAGCCCCATCCCTGGAGAGATTCAAGGTGAGGCTCAACAGGGCTCTGGGCAACCTGATCTGGTTGAGGATGTCCCTGCTGACTGCAGAAGGGGTTGGACTTGATGGCCTTTGGAGGTCCCTTCCAATCCAGACCATTCTATGGGTCTGAGCTGGTTTTTTCCAGTAGGGGAACCTGTGCTCTCCTCTTCTCCAAGCCCTGTCCTGGGCTGGGAAGGGAAGGACTGAACACAGGCACGTGTGCCACGTTTCTCTGGGAGATGGAGCAGCACTTAAGGTTCTGAGCAGCAATTTGGTACAAGGCTCTGTGGTGAGATACAGGACAGAGATAAGTTAGTCATGAGCAGAGATGAAGACTAATCTTGCATTAGTCACACACATAATAAGAGCTGGGAAATGATGACATGTGAGGCTCATGTTAAACCCACTTAGGCTTAATTTTCTGCACTGAATAGAAATTGTTCTAAGGAACAACTCATTCCTACAGAACAGTTCTTCACATAATGCCACTAGCATCCCTGTCACCTTGATTTAGGCCATTTAAATGTCAGGAAGACAAGTTAAAGCTGCCTAAGGGCAGCTTTGTCCTATGCACTGAAAATCTTGTCCTATCTGAGAGTGAATCTTATGAATTTTTTAACAAATACATGAAGGGTGGATGGCAAGAAGAAGGGGACAGCCTCTTTTCAGTGGTGCCCTGTGATAGGGTGAGGGCCAGTGGACACAAACTGGAGCACAAGAAGTTCCACCTCAACAGGAGGAGAAACCTCTACTGTAAGGGTGACAGAGCACTGGAACAGGCTGCCCAGAGAGGTTGTGGAGTCTCCTTCTCCAGAGACTTTCAAAACCTGCTTGGATGTGTTCCTGTGTAGCCTGCCCTAGGTGATCCTGCTCTGGCAGAGGTGCTGGCCTGGGTCTCCATAGGTCCTTTCCAATGCTTACTATTCTATGATCCTGTCATATTCTGGTTTTCTGCAGTGCCTCATGAAAAGGTCTGACTTTCTCATGCAGGGACAGATGTACCACGAGCTGGGGACACAGGCTACAAATGGTGCTTCCTCTTTCTCTCCCCAGTATTCCTACCCAGTGCAGTTTGTATTGCAATGCAAAGAATTGAGATGTAATGTGACTAGCAACCTGATCGAGTGTGAGGTGTCCCTGCCCATGGCAGGGAGGTTGGAACTGGCTGATCCTTGAGGTCCCTTCCAACCCTAACAATTCTATGATTCTAGATGCATCTCTGCCTCTGCTGCATCCAGGCTGCCATGTGCAAATTCTCTCCTTTCATTACTTCCATTCCTAAATCCTTTGATTCTCCAGAGATGTGTTTTTATGACCCAACACAACTGGTCAGCCATGGATGACAGCTTCTGCTCTGCCCTGGTGAGACCTCACCTGGAGCCATATGAGGAGAGGCTGAGGGAGCTGGGATTGTTTAGCCTGGAGAAAAGAAGGATCAGGGGTGACCTCATTGTCCTCTACAACTACCTGAAAGGTGGTTGTAGCCAGGTAGGGGTTGGTCTCTTCTCCCAGGCAAACAGCACCAGAACAAGGGGACACAGTTTCAAACTGTGCCAGGGGAGGTTTAGACTCGAAGTGAGGAGAAAGTTCTTCACTGAGCGAGTCATTCGTCATTGGAATGTGCTGCCCAGGGAGGTGGTGGAGTCACCGTCCCTGGAGGTGTTCAAGAGGGGATTGGACGTGGCACTTGGTGCCATGGTCTAGTCATGAGGTCTGTGGAGACAGGTTGGACTCGATGATCCTTGGGGTCTCTTCCAACCTTGGTGATACTGTGAGACTGTGATACTGTATTGCACCCAGTTCTGGGATCCCCAGTTCAAGAGGGATGGGAATCTACTTGAGAGTGTCCAACAGAGGGCTGCAAGGATGATTAAGGGACTGGAGCACTGCCTGATGAGGAAAGACTGAGAGAGCTGGGGCTGTTTAGTGTGGAGAGCAGAAGACTGGGAGGGGATATAATAAATATCTATAAATATCTGAGGGCTGGGTGTCAAGAAGGAAGAGACAGCCTCTGCTCACTTGCACCCTGTGATAGGACAAGGGGCAATGGATGCAAACTACAGCACAGGATGTTCAACCTCAACATGAGGAAGAACTTCTTCACCGTGAGGGTCACAGAGCACTGGAACAGGCTCCCCAGAGAGGTTGTGGAGTCTCCTTCTCTAGAGGCTTTCAAGACCCATCTGGATGTGTTCCTGTGTGTCCTGTGCTGGATTCTATGGTTCTGCTCTGGCAGGGGTGGGGTTTGGACTCGATGATCTTCAGAGGTCCCTTCTAACCCCTATCATCCTCTGAGCCTGAGAGGGAGCACAAGCCAAGTCTTCCACAAGAACACACAGTGCTCTCCTGTCCTGAAACAGGTTAGGAACTGGCTGGAGGACCGAGCCCAGAGAGTGGTGGTGAATGGTGCCACATCCAGCTGGCAGCCAGGCACCAGTGGTGTGCCCCAAGGATCAGTGCTGGGCCCCATGCTCTTCAACATCTTTATTGATGATCTGGATGAGGGCATCGAGTCCATCATCAGTAAATTTGCTGATAACACCAAGCTGGGGGCAGGAGTTGATCTGCTGGAGGGTAGAGAGGCTCTGCAGAGGGACTTCGACAGGCTGGACAGATGGGCAGAGTCCAACGGCATGAGATTGAACACATCCAAGTGCCGGGTTCTGCACATTGGCCACAGCAACCCCATGCAGAGCTACAGGCTGGGGTCAGAGTGGCTGGAGAGCATCCAGGCAGAGAGGGACCTGGGGGTGCTGGTTGATGGTAGGCTGAACATGAGCCTGCAGAATGCCCAGGCAGCCAAGAGGGCCAATGGCATCCTGGCCTGGATCAGGAACAGTGTGGCCAGCAGGAGCAGGGAGGTCATTCTGCCCCTGTACACTGCACTGGTTAGGCCGCACCTCGAGTACTGTGTCCAGTTCTGGGCCCCTCAGTTTAGGAAGGAGGTTGAGTTGCTGGAATGTGTCCAGAGAAGGGCAACAAAGTTGGTGAGGGGTTTGGAGCACAGTCCTATGAGGAGAGGCTGAGGGAGCTGGGGCTGCTTAGCCTGGAGAGGAGGAGACTCAGGGGAGACTTTCTTGCTCTTTACAACTACCTGAAGGGAGGTTGTAGACAGGCGGAGGTTGGTCTCTTCTCCCAGGCAGCCAGCACCAAAACAAGAGGACACAGTCTCAAGCTGTGCCAGGGGAGGTTTAGGTTGGATGTTAGGAAGAAGTTCTATACAGAGAGAGTGACTGCCCATTGGAATGGGCTGCCTGGGGAGGTGGTGGAGTCACCATCATTGGAGGTGTTCAGGAGGAGACTTGATGGGGTGCTTGGTGCCATGGGTTAGTTGTTTAGGTGGGTTGGATTGGTTGATGGGTTGGACATGATGATCTTGAGGGTCTCTTCCAACCTGGTCTATTCTATTCTATTCTATTCTATTCTATTCTATTCTATTCTATTCTATATCTGGAAGCCAGAAGATCCACAATTTCTACCATCAGACAGAATTACTGGAAGCTGAACACAAACACACACACACACAGATACTCTAAATCCACGCTGATCTGGCAAGCTCTGTCACGGGGAGGCTGGATTGTGAAGGGCACAGAATTCCTGGGGGAAGGGAAGAGTTGGCGTGTTGATTTCTGAGCAGGCAAGTTCAAGGGGAAAAAAAAAAACAACCTTGGAATGAATTTTTCTGTTGGCAAAAAGTGGGTGTAGATCCTGACAGTCTTGAAACCTCAGAGGTAGAAGTTTCAAACGTTAGCAGACGATTAGCAGCATAAAAAAACCAATGTGCCGAAAGCTTCGCTGTTGAATTAATTGCTGCCACCCCTCCCCCCCCAACGGCTTGCAGAGGAGATTTAGATTGGATATTAGGAACAGCATCTTTAGCATGAGGGTGGTGGAGCACTGGAACAGTTTGCTCAGGGGGGTGGTTGGGGCCCAGTCCCAGGAGATGTTCAAAGGGAGGCTCAAGAGGGCTCTGGGCAACCTGACCTAGAAGCAGAGAATCGTGGAATCATAGAATCAGCCAGGTTGGAAAAGACCTCAGAGACTGGGTGGAGGAGTCACCATCACTGGAGGGGTTTAGGAAGAGACTGGATGGGGTGCTTGGTGCCATGGGTTAGTTGATTAGATGGTGTTGGGTGATAGGTTGGACTTGATGATCTCAAAGGTCTTTTCCAACCTCATTAATTCTATTCTATTCTATTCTATTCTATTCATCAAGTCCAACCTATTAGCTAATACCTAACACCTCAGGACAACTAAACCATGGCTCCAAGTGCCTCGTCCAATCCCTTTTTGAACACCTCCAGGGACAATGACTTCACCACCACCCTGGGCAGCACATTCCAATGGCAAATAACTCTCTGGGAAGAACTTTCTCCTCACCTCAAGCTTAATCTTCCTGTGGTGAAGCTTGAAACTATGTCCTCTTGTTCTGGTGCTGGTTGCCTGGGAGAAGAGATCAACCCCCACCTGGCTACAATCGCCCTTCAGGGAGTTGTGGAGAGCAAGAAGGTTTCCCCTGAGCCTCCTCTTCTCCAGGCTAAGCAACCCCAGCTCCCTCAGCCTCTCCTCACAGGGCTGTGCTCCAGACCTCTCCCCACCTCATTCTCTTGACACATTCAAGTGTCTCAATGTCCTTCTTGAACTGAGGGGCCCAGAACTGGACCCAGGACTCAAGGTGTGGCCTAACCAGTGCTGAGTCTAGGGGCAGAATGACCTCCCTGCTCCTGCTGGCCACACTGCTCCTGATTCAGGCCCGGATGCCATTGGCTTTCTTGGCCATCTAGGTACACTGCTGGCTCATCTAGTTGAGGATGCCCCTGCTGACTGCAGAGGGTTTGGTCTGGATGACCTTTGGAGGTCCTTTCCAACTCTATTCTATGTTTCAATAGAGGGTCTGAACTACCTGGCACATGGTCTTCCAATCTTCACCTGTAGGGATGCATGGTCTGCACACCCCTAGGGCAGGTGCTTTCTGCCTGCTGAGGGCATGAGTCTGTCCCTTCTGCAGAATTTCAGAGCAGGCACTCAAAAGACACTTTTGAAGTTCAAAGCTCAGTAGACAGTTAAAATGTACCCTATAAACCAACTGCAGTCAGGTCCTGGGAGAGCCATTCCCATTTCAGCAGCTTTCTTTAAAGGTAATGCATTGCCTGAGACTCAAAGGAAATATCTTTTACTCACTCTTCTGGAAAGTGAACTTTTGAAGCACTGGTACAGCATTTTGTTGGTTTTTCTTTCTTTCCTAATGACTTTGTGCATTTGTCCTTCAAGAACCACAAGAGCTTCGTGGCTGAGGAGAAGAAAAAAGAAGATGTTCAGAATACAGAAATACAGAATACAGAATTAACCAGGGTGGAGCCAGAATATAATAGAATAGAATAGAATAGAATAGAATAGAGTAGAGTAGAGTAGAGTAGAGTAGAGTAGAGTAGAGTAGAGTAGAATAGAATAGAATAGAATAGAATAGAATAGAATAGAATAGAATAGAATAGAATAGAATTAACCAGGTTGGAAAAGACCTTTGAGATCACCAAGTCCAACCTATCACCCAACACCATCTCATCAACTAAACCATGGCACCAAGTGCCTCAGCCAGTCTCTTTTCAAACACTTCCAGTGATGGTGACTCCACCACATAACAAGTGGCTTTGTTTCTCAACATCTTTATTAGACAGGGAACTTCAGACTGCCTGGTCTCTCTCATGCATAAGCCAAGCCCCATTCAAAGAGTACTTCCTAGCCCATGGCAGGGTTTTCACAGTTTTCCCTGCTAGAATGTATCTATCTAACCTGCATAAATACTTAAACACTTGCTGAGAGAGGCAACGAGGCTGGGGAGAGGTCTGGAGCACAGCCCTATGAGGAGAGGCTGAGGGAGCTGGGGTTGCTTAGCCTGGAGAAGAGGAGGCTCAGGGGAGACCTTCTTGCTCTCTACAACTCCCTGAAGGGAGGTTGTAGACAGGAGGGGGTTGGTCTCTTCTCTCAGGCAATCAGCACCAGAACAAGAGGACACAGTCTCAAGTTGTGTCAGGGGAAGTTCAGGTTCGAGGTGAGGAGAAAGTTCTTCCCAGAGAGAGCTGTTAGCCATTGGAATGTGCTGCCCAGGGAGGTGGTGGAGTCACCGTCCCTGGAGGTGTTAAAGAGGGCATTGGATGTGGCACTTGGTGCCATGGTTTAGTAGTCATGAGGTGTTGGGTGACAGGTTGGACCTGATGATCTCTGAGGTCTTTTCCAGCCCTACTGATTCCATGATTCTATACCCAAGCAGCAGCATGGCTCTCAATGGGTTTGTTCAGCCCTAGCACTGGCCCTGCTGAGGGGAACAACAGAACTGGCTGTGGTAGTTTTAGGGACTTTTGTCCGGGGGGTAAGGGGAAGGCAAGGAGGGAGAAGCTTCTATCTTCCCCCGGTCTTTGGCAAGGGGTTCCTTGTGCTGTTTATTAATTGCAAGTATCTGTAGATACTGTCAATCCTGTGTATTTTGTACATAGTCATTGCATTTCATTGCAGATTGTGGTTTTGGCTTGTAAATACAGCTTTCATGTGCTTCCAGCTGAGCTGGCCTGGCAAAGTTGATGTTGGGGGGGATGAAATTTCAACCCACCCCATACTGGAGCATGCCCTGTGCTGCTGCACAAGATGTGGGTTTCATCCCCAGTGCCCTTCCTAGGGAAGAGCTCCATTTGCTGCCAGATTTCTGTTACTTTCTGTCATCCCCCATGGAATTCCTTTCACCCTAAGTGCCCTCTTCATTCCTGGTGTATCCTTCACTAGTATTTCCTCTCACTGATGTCTTTTACTCGCCTCCCTCTTCCTTCTAGTCAATTTGCATACCTAGTGGCCTTGGCAGAGCCCAGCATTGTCTCACTTTATACATGCCAGACACACAGCTGCAGTTAGACAGAAGCCATAAATGAAACTCTGGTTGCCTGTAGACAGAGGTGAACAATTTTGCCTCCTCTTTCATCCAAGTAACTTCTTCAGCTAAAGAGCTTTAATCCCCTGCTGCAATTCACTGCCTTTATTACAGCTCAAAACCTCTGCCCTCACTTGAAGGGGTCAGGGAGGCAGAATCCTACTTGGCAGATGAGGTCACTGCAAGCAAAGCTGGAAATGTAACGCAGTCCCTGACACAACTGAGCTGTCTCTTGCCTCTTTTACTTCTCAAGTGTGGTAGTTTCAGGCTATGCCTGGAAAACTTCCCACAGATCTTGACCAGAAAGCAGCAGAATGTAAGTGAATCACTATTGGATGTGAAAAGGAAAAGAGTGATAAGGTCTAACTTCCTTCCTTTGATCTGCATGTACAGGGTGGGTAGGGAAACAAGCAGGGAGGGGAAAGCTGTTAGTAGCCCCCTGGTTTGTCCAGGGGGGTTATTGTGCTGTTTATATAGAGAACATGCATGTAATTACTGTATAGTTTGTACATATTCATTGCATTTCACTTCTAGATTGTACTTCTGCTTGTAAAACACAGCTTCCTTTGCTACCAGCTGAGCTGGTCTGGCAATTTTAGGCTGGGGGTGATTTTCAACGCACCTAGCCTGTGTTTAGACATTCTGTTTGCAGCCACAGCTCTAACCCTGAAAGTGCTCTTTCCTTCCATGAGCTCCAGGAGACACAAGCTGAGATCCTATGCCTTCCTCAATAAAGGATGACATTTCTATTCCCTGCAGCAGGCTTGAGCAGAGGACAACTAGCTCATGTTTGTGCTTGCTGTTCATTCAGCTGGTGGGCCAGGATGCAGCAAGCCCCAGTTTGCATTGCTGGTTAAGGAGTTTTCAGCAGAAGGCTTGCCCTTAGAAAATGAGACTGTGACAGAAAGAAACCTTTTATTCCATTTAATCTCTGGGGAAACAGAGCTCTTGGCTCCAGGAGGAAAACCCTGCTAAAAGGGGGGTGTAAGAGCATATCTTCCCAGACTAACCACATCCAGAATACACAGAATTAAGCAGGTTGGAAAAGCCCTTTGAAATCATTGAGTCCACCCTACCACCCAACACCATCTAATCAACTAAACCATGGCACCAAGTGCCTCATCCAGTCTCTTCTTGAACACTTCCAGTGATGGTGACTCCACCACGTAACAAGTGGCTTTTGTTTCTCAACACCTGCCTTAGGCAGGGAACTTCAGCCTGAGTCTCTCTCATGCAGGAGCCAAGCCCCATCCAAAGAGTACTTCCTAGCCCAGGGCAGGGTTTTCACAGTTTTCCCTGCTAGAGTGTATCTATCTAACCTGCATAAATACTTAAACACTTGCTGAGAGAGGAGAGTGTTTTGCAAGAGATTGATTTGACAGTGCTGTCGTTTAGGCGTTCACACAGGATGTGGGAAACTGAGGTTCAGGTCCCTGCCTCAATGAAGTCTTAATTATTTATGGAAAGTGGAGCAGCTGCAGGAGGAAGGAGTGAGAGACAGTAATGGTTCTGGGGCCAGGCCACTTAGCAGAGTATGCTGGAGAAGGAAGAGGAAGACCCCATCCCCAGGTATCATAGAATCATAGCATTGTCAGGGTTGGAAGGGACCTCAAGGATCAGCCAGTTCCAACCCCCCTGCCATGGGCAGGGACACCTCACACTACAGCAGGTTGCTCACAGCCACATCCAGCCTGGCTGCAAAAACCTCCAGGGATGAGGCTTCCACCACCTCCCTGGGCAACCTGTGCCAGTGTCTCACCACCCTCATGGGGAAGAACTTCTTCCTAACATCCAATCTGAATCTGCCCATTTCTATTTTTATCCATTCCCCCTAGTCCTATCACTCCCTGACACCCTAAAAAGTCCTTCCCCAGCTTTCTTGTAGCCCCCTTCAGATACTGGAAGGCCACAAGAAGGTCTCCTCAGAGCCTTCTCTTCTCCAGACTGAACAACCCCAACTCCCTCAGTCTGTCTCCACAGCAGAGGAGCTCCAGCCCTCTGATCATCCTTGTGGCTCTTCTCTGGACATGTTCCACACCTCCAGATCCAGCCTGTAATAGAGGCTTCAGAACTGGACACAGTACTCCAGGTGTGGTCTCACCAGAGCTGAGTAGAGGGGGAGAATCACCTCCCTGGCCCTGCTGGCTCTGCTTCTCTTGATGCAGCCCAGGATGGGATTGGCTTTCTGGGCTGCAAGTGCTCACTGCTGGCTCCTGTTGAGCTTCTCATCCACCAGCACCCTCACATCCTTTTTTCCAAGGCTCCTCTCAAGATATCCACATTCCTGTGACTGTCCCAACCACTGCTGCCTCACATGATGTGGTACTTCAGAGGAAATCTTCAGCTCTTGCTTCTATCCCATTGAAAAGGTTTTGAAACCTCTGTGTGGCACAAATTACTCCAGTGCTGCCATTTCTCAACGTGTCAGACCCCCCTTTTTCTTTTTCAGTGTTAATATTCTTTTAATTCTTACACTGTCTTCCCTGTGACCTGTCAAGGAGGAAGTCTGAATAAGTTGCTGTATTTTCAGCCTGAGTTCCAGTGTTTACTGGAACTGGGTTCCTGAGTTCTATGAAGGCTGAGGGGGCAAGGGGGAAATAGTTTGGCCAGGCTTGACATCAGGCTTGCAGGACCAATTTCTGTAGACCAACACTGCCAAGATGTATTTTCTAATGCATTTCAGGATCACAAAAGGAAGTTGTGAAAGTAAAATACCCCCTAGGAAGAAACTTGAGTGTGTGTTCTCATACCTCACCACAGAGATGCAAACTTACTACCTAGGAGCACTATTCACAGAGTCCAGGAGCTCAGTGTGCAACAAGGAGGAGTGGAGCATTGAGCAGTGAGGCTCAGGGGTGACCTTATTGCTGTCTACAGCTACCTGAAGGGAGGTTGCAGCCAGGTGGGGGTTGGTCTCTTCTCCCAGGCAACCAGCACCAGAACAAGAGGACACAGTCTCAAGCTGCACCAGGGGAGGTTTAGGCTGGATGTTAGGAAGAAGTTCTTCATAGAAAGAGAGACTGGCCACTGGAATGTGCTGCCCAGGGAGGTGGTGGAGTCACCATCACTGGAGGTGTTTAGGAAGAGCCTGGAAGTGCCATGGTTTAATTGATTAGATGGTGTTGGGTGATAGGTTGGACTTGATGATCTCTGAGGTCTTGTCCAACCTGGTTAATTCTATTCTATTCTATTCTATTCCATTCCATTCCATTCCATTCCATTCCATTCCATTCCATTCTATTCTAACAGACACAGCCTTTTAGTCAAGTCCAGAAGGTCAAGGACCTGGTTTGTCATTTTCACTCAATTGAGAGAAGCTCTACTCTGTGTGAAAGGATAAGAAATGCCCTGTGTTTGTCTTTTGTGAAAGGCCTTTTAGAAACAAACAGATAGCAAAGGAGGTAGAATCTGATGCACAATCCATCACCCTGACCATTGCAGGAAATAAAGCTCTGCTTGAGAGCTCATCGACCACAGGAGCTCATGGCCCTGATTTACTGCTGAGGTGTCCTAATGTTGTGTTAATGTAACCCCATTGATTTCTGTGGATTTACAGTAGTCTTACACTGGAGCAACACGATAACAAACATAGCTCTCACTTTGATGAAGGAACTGTGGGTCAGAAAGCTTACCTGGGCTCTGCAGTTTTACCAGCAGGCCTAGTCAAAGCCACTCCTTCTCCATGCAGTCCTTGACATGACTGCTAAACCATGGCACCAAGTGCCACGTCCAATCCCCTCTTGAACACCTCCAGGGGCAGTGACTCCATAACCTCCCTGGGTAGCACATTCCAATGACGAATGACTCAGTGAAGAACTTTCTCCTCACCTCCAGCCTCAACTTCCACTGGCACAGCTTGAGACTGTGTCCTCGTGTTCTGGTGCTGGTTGCCTGGGAGAAGAGACCAACCCCCACCTGGCTACAATCTCCTTCAGGTAGTTGTAGATAATGACCTTTGAGGTCTCTTCCAACCTTACTGATTCTATGATTCTATGGGCTCAGTGTTGGGACCACTTCTGTTTAACATCTTCATTGATGGCCTTGATGAAGACACAGAGTGTGTCATCAGTAAGTTGACAGATGACACCAGGTTAGGTGGCAGTGTTGAGCTGCATGAGGGTAGGAAGGCTCTACAGAGGGACTTGGCTTGATTGGATCCACGGCCAACATGAACAGGATGAGCTTCAACAAGTCCAAATGCCAGGTGCTGCACTTGGCTGACAACAACCCCAAGCAATGCTATAGGCTTGGGACTGCTTTGGCAGTGGGGGTGGACTCAATGATCTCTGGAGGTCCCTTCCAAACCCTAACATTCTGTGATTCTGTGATTCAGTGTGGCTGGAAAGCTCTCTGGCAGAAAGGAACCTGGGGGTTCTAATGGACAAGCAACTGAATATGAGCCAGCAGTGTGCCCAGGTGGCCAAGAAGGCTAAAGGCATCCTGGCTGGGATTAGAAATGCTGTGTCCAGCAGGAGTAGTGAGGTGATTGTCCCCTTGTACTCAGCTCTGCTGAGGCCACACCTTGAGTGTTGTATTCAGTTTGGGCACCTCAATACAAGAGAGATGTGGAGGTGCTGGAGCCAGTGCAGAGGAGGGCAAGGAAGCTGGGGAAGAGTCTGGAGAATGAATCTGCTGAAGAGCAACTGAAGGAGCTGGGGATGGTTAGTTTGGCAAAGAGGAAGCTGAGGGGAGACCTCATTGCTCTCTACAGCTACCTGAAAGGACATTGTGGAGAGGCTGGTGCTGGTCTCTTCTCCCAGGTAATTAGTGACAGAACAAGAGGGAATGGCCTCAAGGTAGGTTTAGACTGGACATTAGGAAAAATTTTCCCAGCAAGAGTGGTCAGGCATTGGAATGTGCTGCCCAGGGAGGTGGCTGAGTCCCCAAGCCTGGATGGGTTTGAAGGTGTTTTGCATGTGGTGCTTGGGGCTGTGGTTTAGGGGTGAGCCTTGTAGAGCAGGGTTCTGGGCTGGACTTGGTGATCCTGAGGCTCTTTTCCAACCTGAATGTGTCAGTGATTCTGTGATATGGGGCTAGTTAAAAACAAGATGGTAAATGACCTTTTTTTCCTGGCCTGTGAATGGAAAGGGACTTGTGAATTACTGCTGGTAGGCTTTTAAGGAGAAAATAAAAAAGAAGAAGAAGAAGAAGAAGAAGAAGAAGACATTAAAACCAGCTCCCCAAATCCCCCTTAAACAGGGTCAATGAAGGAACATTTGTAAATGCCTGGTCCAACACTCAGCATATCTGTCACCAGGAGGGACACTCTGTGTGACAATGTTTGCCTGTATTTTTCCAGTTGGTTTGTAACAGCCCTGGAGAACAGTGGAAGCTGGCTGAAATTCTTGCCCTGCCAATTATTTCTCTGTTGGCTTGGTCTGGTTTTGTTTATGTACCAAACACAAAGGTTCTCCTCTGGGCTTCTTGTTCTCTGCCTGCAGAGGAGAAAACATTAACCCCTTGACAGCTGCTATACTTGCTAATCATTAATCTGCTTAAAAGACACCAGGGTGAAGGAAAGGCTGTGATGCAGAATCATAGAATGGGCTGGGTTGAAAGGAACCTCCAAAGGTCATTTATTCCAACCCCCTCTGCAGTCAGCAGGGGCATCCTCAACTAGATCAGGTTGCTCAGAGTCCTGTCAAGTCACACCTTGAATATCTCCAGGGATGGGGCTTCAACCACCTCCCTGGGTAGCCTGTTCCAGTCTTGCACCACCCTCATGCTAAAGAACTTGTTTCTAACATTCAATCTAAATCTGCTCTTCTCCCATTTGAAGTAATAGAATCATAGAATCAATAAGGTTGGAAGAGACCTCAATGATCATCAAGTCCAAGCTGTCACCCAACACCTCATGACTACTAAACCATGGCACCAAATGCCATGTCCAATCCCCTCTTGAACACCTCCAGTCTCTTCCTAAACACCTCCAGTGATGATGACTCCACCACCTCCCTGGGCAGCACATTCCAATGGCTAACAACTCTCTCTGGGAAGAACTTTCTCCTCACCACCAGCCTAAACTTCCCCTGGCACAGCTTGAGACTGTGTCCTCTTGTTCTGGTGCTGGTTGCCTGCCATTGCCCTTTGTCCTATCACTCCAGGCCTTTGCAAACAACATAGAATAGAATAGAATAGAATAGAATAGAATAGAATAGAATAGAATAGAATAGAATAGAATAGAATAGAATAGAATAGAATAGAATGGACCCGGTTGGAAGAGACCTTCAAGATCATCACATCCAACCCATCAACCAATCCAACCCACCTAAACAACTAAATCATGGCACCAAGCACCCCATCAAGTCTCCTCCTGAACACCTTCTTTTAGACTCCCTTCAGGTACTGGATGGTCACTATTGGGTCTCCTGGTAGCCTTCCCTTCTCCAGGCTGAACACCCCCAGCTCCCTCAGCCTGTCCTCACAGCAGAGGAAAACAGACAGAGGACATCTGTGAGTGGAAAGATGTAGCAACAACACCTTTGCCTAAGCAAAGATTGGAAAGCAGAGTTCAGTGTGAAGCAGCAAAACACACAGCCATGAATTTGCCCATATGACTGAGAATAAGAGGATGTCCTCAGCTGGAAGAGCATAGTCATGAAATTCCTGGCAGAGGAGCTCAGTGGGATGAAGAAGTGGGCAGAGGACAAAGACTCTTTCACTTCTGGCAACACAAGCAGAAAGATTTCCAGTGGGGCCAACCCTTGGCACTGATGGCAAGGGGATATCTAGAAGTCTGGAATTGTGCTGCTTGCTCAATATGTTCTCAGATCCTGACAAAACCCATAGGTAGCTGATTCCCAAAGGAAATGGAATTGCCCTGATTTCTCTAGCTTGCACTGGAGTCTGATTCTCAAATGGAAGGAAAGCACATCCAGCTGGTTCTTTGCTCCATATCCTTTTTCCAGAAGCCTACTTGTGTCTGGCTCTGGCATCTGAGACCTGCAGTGATTAATTTCCACCAGACCTTCTGTCAGGATGGTGCTTGTCAAAACAAAGCCATGAATTCAGCCACTAACAAAAGAAGCTCACAACACCCAGTTGTGCTGCAGAGGCAGTCAAAAGTCAGGGCACAAGACAGGGGGCAGAGGATTCAGCAAGGGACTGCAGAGGTCAAACAGCGTAACTCTACCAGAGGCAAACTTTACTTAGGTTCCCATCCTAGCTCCCAGTTGACCTTAGGGCCTGTTGGAAAGAAGCTTGTCCCTTTGCCTTTCATCCCAGGAGTTCACAGAATCATAGAATTGACAGGGTTGGAAGGGACCTCAAGGATCATCTAGTTCCAACCTCCCTGCCATGGGCAGGGACACCTCACATTACATCAGGTTGCTCACAGCCACATCCAGCCTGGCTTAAAAAAACCCCCAGGGATGAGGCTTCCACCACCTCCCTGGGCAACCTGTGCCAGTGTCTCACCACCCTCATGGGGAAGAACTTCTTCCTAACATCCAATCTGAATCTACCCATTTGTAGTTTTGTTCCATTCCCCCCAGTCCTATCACTCCCTGACACCCTAAAAAGTCCCTCCCCAGCTTTCTTGTAGCCTCCTTCAGATACTGGAAGGCCACAATTAGGTTGGGTTGGAAGGTCTCTTCAGAACAAGTGGACACAGTCTCAAGCTGCACCAGGGGAGGTTTAGACTGGATGTTAGGAAGAAGTTCTTCACAGGAAGAGAGATTGGCCATTGGAATGTGCTGCCCAGGGAGGTGGTGGAGTCACCATCCCTGGAGGTGTTTAAGAAGAGACTGGATGAGGCACTTGGTGCCGTGGTTTAGTTGATTAGATGGTGTTGGGTGATAGGTTGGACTTGATGATCCCAAAGGTCTTTTCCAACCTGGTTAATTCTAATAACTTCTAATAACTTCCAACCTGGTCTTGTCTCCTCTCCTCTCCTCTCCTCTCCTCTCCTCTCCTCTCCTCTCCTCTCCTCTCCTCTCCTCTCCTCTCCTCTCCTCTCCTCTCCTCTCCTCTCCTCTCCTCTCCTCTCCTCTCCTCTCCTCTCCTCTCCTCTCCTCTCCTCTCCTCTCCTCTCCTCTCCTCTCCTCTCCTCTCCTCTCCTCTCCTCTCCTCTCCTCTCCTCTCCTCTCCTCTCCTCTCCTCTCCTCTCCTCTCCTCTCCTCTCCTCTCCTCTCCTCTCCTCTCCTCTCCTCTCCTCTCCTCTCCTCTCCTCTCCTCTCCTCTCCTCTCCTCTCCTCTCCTCTCCTCTCCTCTCCTCTCCTCTCCTCTCCTCTCCTCTCCTCTCCTCTCCTCTCCTCTCCTCTCCTCTCCTCTCCTCTCCTCTCCTCTCTTCTCTTCTCTTCTCTTCTCTTCTCTTCCTCAGAGCCTTCTCTTCTCCAGACTGAACAGCCCCAACTCTCTCAGCCTGTCCTCACAGGAGAGGAGCTCCAGCCTTCTCATCATCCTCCTGGCCCTTCTCTGGACACATTCCAGCACACCCAGATCCTTCCTGTAATAGGGGCTCCAGAATTGGATGCAGTCAATCTCAGGCTGAGCTTCCCATATCTTATTTCACCCAGGGAGTCAGGAGATGGCCTGGGGTGAGCCTCAGGGTAGGGGGAGCAGAAGGATTAGGGATAAGAGGCTTTCAGTGTGGGTGTAGGAAGCACAAGTGCTGCACAGCCCGGAATCTATTGCTGACAGCTAGCACAGCAGGCCTGGCACCTTCATCACCCTGCCTTTAATTATCTCACTTGCAGTAGATTTTCTACAAAAGCTCTTTCACAACTTCTGCAAATGTGTAACAGTAAACAAACTCCCACCAGTGTAAGAAACCTCGAGCAGGTTTTGTTAAGCTGAGGAGAAGTGCAAAGCAGATTGTGCTGTCTTGAAGGTGCGCTTTACACACTGCGTGAAGCTGTGAGCACAAGGACTTGGTGACCTACTCCCATCTTGGAACAGAGACTGGGGCAGGCTGGAGAGAGGGCCAAAGAGGAACCTGATGAGGTTCAGCAAGGATGAGTACAGAGCCCTGCATCTGAGGAGGACTGATGAACTGCACCAGCACAAGACCAAGAGCAGGGTCCTGCATCTGAGTCGAGGCAACCCCAGGCTCAAATCCAGGCTGGGCAGGGACTGGCAGGAAAGCAGCCCTGAGGAGAGAGACTTGGGGGTGCTGGGGGACAAGAAGCTCAACAGGAGCTCTCAGTGTGCACTTGCAGCCCAGAAAGCCAATCAGATCCTGGGCTGCAGGAAGAGAAGTGTGGCCAGCAGGTCAAGGGAGGTGATTCTCCCCCTCTACTCAGCTTTGGTGAGACCCCACCTGGAGTACTGCCTCCAGTTCTGGAGCCCCTATTGCAAGAGGGATCTGGAGGTGCTGGAAGGTGTCCAGAGAAGAGCCACAAGGATGATCAGAGGGCTGGAGCTCCTCTCCTATGAGGACAGACTGAAGGAGTTGGGGCTGTTCAGTCTGGAGAAGAGAAGGCTCTGAGGTGACCTAATTGTGGCCTTCCAGCATCTGAAGGGGGCTACAGAAAAGCTGGGGAGGGACTTTTTAGGTTGTCAGGGAGTGATAGGACTAGGGGGAATTATTAATCACCTGTGTCACTCCCACAAGTGGCATTTGTACTGTCAATGAAGGGCTTGTAGGCTCTCTACATGAGCTTCTCAGACCTGCAGTGACAGAACAAGGGGCAATGGCTTCAAACTAGAGAAGGGCAGATTTGGACTGGATATCAGGAAGAAGTTCTTCACTATGAGGGGGATGGAACACTGGAACAGGTTGCCCAGGGAGGTGGTTGAGGCTCCTTCCCTGGAGATAATCAAGGTGAGGCTCAACGAGGCCCTGGGCAACATGATCTAGTTGGGGATGTCCCTGCTGACTGTGGGGAGGTCAGGCTGGATGGCCTTTGGAGGTCCCTTCTGGGCTGGACCATTCTCTGATTCTATGAAAGAGTTGAAGAAGAAACACTCTTTACAGCATTTAAGGGGAGTGAGGAACACTGGAGCTGTGGCATTGTTTCAGGACTTGACAAGCAGGTGTCAGGGCAAAAGGAGAGAGCAATTATTTCAGTCAGACATGGAGTGCTGAATAATTATCTATTTTCTCAAGGATTAAGAAGAATTACTAAAAGCAAGTGGGAAATGGTGAAGAGCAAAGACTTCTTTGGCAGGCCCAAATCCACAAAAGAGCAGAGATATTAATGGATGAGTCATGAGGAGAGGAAAAGGATCTAGAAAGTCCCATCTGGGCAAAGGCTAAGCCTTGGTGCTTCAGACAGCAACAACTGGATAATCTCACAGACACCCACCAAGATGTCATAGAATCATAGAATCAAAGGGGTTGGAAAAGACCTCAGAGATCACAGAGATCATCAAGTCCAACCTGTCACCCAACACCTCATGACTACTAAACCATGGCACCAAGTGCCACATCCAATCCCTTCTTGAACATCCAGGGATGGTGACTCCACCACCTCCCTTGGCAGCACATTCCAATGGCTAACAACTCTCTCTGTGAAGAAATTTCTCCTCACCTCCAGCCTAAACTTCCCCTGGCACAGCTTGAGGCTGTGTCCTCTTGCTCTGGTGCTGGTTGCCTGGGAGAAGAGGGGAAGAGTCCAAGGGCAGGAGATTTAACACATCCAAGTGCCAGGTTCTACACATTGGCCACAACAACCCCATGCAGTGCTACAGGCTGGGGTCAGAATGGCTGAAGAGCAGCCAGGGACCTAGGGGTACTGGCTGACAGCAGCTGAACTTGAGCCAGCAGCGTGCCCAGGTGGCCAAGAAAGCCAATGGCATCCTGGCCTGAATCAGGAACAGTGCGGCCAGCAGGAGCAGGGAGGTCATTGTGCCCTGTACTCAGCACTGGTTAGGCCACACCTTGAGTCCTGTGTCCAGTTCTGGGCCCCTCAGTTTAGGAAAGATGTTGAGTTGCTGGAAGGTGTCCAGAGAAGGGCAACAAAGCTGGGGAGAGGTCTGGAGCACAGCCCTGTGAGGAGAGGCTGAGGGAGCTGGGGTTGCTTAGCCTGGAGAAGAGGAGGCTCAGGGGAGACCTTCTTGCTCTCTCCAACTCCCTGAAGGGAGGTTGTAGCCAGGTGGGGGCTGGTCTCTTCTCCCAGGCAACCAGCACCAGAACAAGAGGACACAGTCTCAAGCTGTGCCAGGGGAGGTTTAGGCTGGATGTTAGGAAGAAATTCTTCCCCAAGAGACTGGCCATTGGAATGTGCTGCCCAGGGAGGTGGTGGAGTCATCATCACTGGAGGTGTTTAGGAAGAGACTGGATGGGGTGCTTGGTGCCATGGTTTAGTTGCTTAGATGGTGTTGGGTGATAAGTTGGACTCAGTGATCTCAAAGGTCCTTTTCAACCTGGCTGATTCTGTGTTCTGTATTAACAACCTTCACTGGCAACTGAAGGCCTGAAAAAAAACCCAACCAAATGAGCAGCTTCTGGTCTTCATCTGCTGCCTCAGTCTTTTCCATCCTGTAGCTCAGGCTTTCTTCTGAAATCACTAGAGGATCATGTCAGCCTTTGCAAGAAAAAAAATGCAAATTTAGCACATTACCTGCTGAAGATATTTCCACCAAACAATTACAATCATCAGTTTTTGTAGCTGCAGAGAGGGATGAGCCACGTTGAATATGGCACCTGGCTGTGATTAGGTCCTTGGAGGCTGTAGTGTTTAACTGAGCCCTGGAACTGATGGCCTTGCCATCATCAGTAGCACAATTTAATCCTCCAGTGATTGCATACTTGACTACAACAACTGACTATGACTCACTGCTGCCTTAACTACCTTCCAGACCAGCAGGAGTCTGAGACATTACACAGAAACACAGAATGTTAGGGGTTGGAAGGGACCTAGAAAGCTCAGCCAAACCAACCCCCCTGCCAGGGCAGGATCACCTAGAGCAGGTCACACAGGAACACATCTAGGCAGGCTTTGAATGTCTCCAGAAAAGGAGGCTCCACAGCCTATCTGGGCAGCCCCTTCTCTGTCACATTCACAGTGAAAAGTTCACATGGAACCTCCTCTGCTCCAGCTTGCCCCTGCTGCCCCTTGCTCTAGCATTGGATGTCACTGAGCAGAGCCTGGCTCCATCTTCCCAACGCTGCCCTGCACATCTTTTCCAACACGAATGAGGACACCCTTCAGGCTCTTCTGCTCCAATTTAAAGAGCCCCAGCTCCCTCAGCCTGTCCTCAGCAGGGAGATGTTCCACTGCAGCTTTGTGGCTCTGATTTGGACTCTTTCAAGCAGTTCCCTGAGGTCCTTCTTGGACTGAGGGGCCCAGAACTGGACACAGTATTCCAGATGTGGCCTCATCAGGGCAGAGTAGAAGGGCAGGAGAACCTCTCTCAACCTACTAACCACAGCCCTTCTGATACACCCCAGGATGCCCTTGGCCTTCTTGGCCACAAGGACACATTGCTGGCTCACAGGCATCCTGTTGTTCACCAGGACTTCCAGGTCCTTTTCCCCAGAGCTGTTCTCCAGCAGCTCATTCCCCAGCCTCAACTGGCCCATGAGGTTGTTCTTCCCCACATGCAAGACTCTATGCTTGTGCTTGTTGTATTAAACCTCTCCCTGCCCAACTCTCCAACAGCAATCTGGAAGCAGAATAGACTATGAATTTTATTTATCTGATCTATGCAAGCTAGCAAAACTTGGGTTTTAAATAGCAATTTATTGATAAACACCTCATGGAGTCCCTTGAATAGCATAGAATAGAATAGAATAGAATAGAATAGAATAGAATAGAATAGAATAGAATAGAATAGAATAGAATAGAATAGACCAGGTTGGAAGAGACCTTTGAGATCATCATGTCCAACCTATCTTGTGACTGTGGTGTCCTTCTTCAGATAAAAGCAGTCAAGAAAATGACTTAACTCAGGCATTGGAACAGGCTGCCCAGGGAGGTGGTTGTGTCCCCAGGCCTGGAATTGTTTAAAGATGGTTTGGATGTGGTGCTTGGGGATATGGTTTAGGGGTGAACCTTGTAGAGCAAGGTTCTGGATTGGACTTGGTGACCCTGAGGGTCTTTTCCAACCTGAATGTTTCTGTGAAGACAGTTAAGACAACCTGGCAGAAGAGGGGACACAGACAAGTTTCTTTTTGCAAAGCAATATAGAAGCCTGAATGAACACCGAGATCACCACTGCTGTACACACTGCAGCCACTGTCCAAGGTGCTGCTCTTAGAATCACGGAGTTCTCAGGGCTGGAAGTGACTTCAAGGATCATCTCGTTCCAACCTCCCTTCCTTGGGCAGGGACACCTCACACTAGAGGTTGGTGCAACACTTCTTGGTTGCATGTCTGCCCTCTAAAAAGCAATTTGATTTGCTGTACCTCACTTTCTCCAGTGGGAAATGGCCACCTCGATGCTATAAACAAAGGACCCTCTCTGCCTGGTAAGATCATGGAGCAGCTGTGGCTCTGGGCAACCTGATTGAGTGTGAGGAGATTTAGATTGGCTGTTAGGAAGAAATTCTTCCCCATGAGGGTGGTGAGACACTGGCACAGGTTGCCCAGGGTGGATGTGGCTGTGAGCAACCTGCTGTAGTGTGAGGTGTCCCTGCCCATGGCAGGGGGGTTGGAACTGGATGACCATACAATCATAGAATCAATAAGGTTGGAAAAGACCTCAGTGATCATCAAGTCCAACCTGTCACCCAACACCTCATGACTACTAAGCCATAGCACCAAGTGCCACATCCAATCCCCTCTTGAACACCTCCAGGGACGGTGACTCCACCACCTCCCTATGCAGCACATTCCAATGGCTAAAAACTCTCTTTCTGGGAAGAACTTTCTGCTCACCTCCAGCCTAAACTTCCCCTGGCACAGCCTAAGACTGTGTCCTCTTGTTCTGGTGCTGGTTGCCTGGGAGAAGAGACCAACCTCCACCTGGATACAACCTCCCTTCAGGTAGTTGTAGACAGCAAGAAGGTCTCCCCTGAGCCTCCTCTTCTCCAGGCTAAGCAACCCCAGCTCCCTCAGCCTCTCCTCACAGGGCTGTGCTCCAGACCTCTCCCCAGCCTCGCTGCCCTTCTCTGGACACGTTCAAGAGTCTCAATGTCCTTCTTAAACTGAGGTCCCTCCCAACCCTCACAATTCTATGAGTCTGTGACACGATGTGGATGCAGCTAATCATCTCTTACCTAATTCTGCTTACATGGCAGACTCGTGTGGGTCAGGCAGGCCTCCTGTTTTCCCACACACTTCTGGAACGCTGGCTTGCAGGGGTGGGGACGTGGGCTTGCAGTTATGGTGCTGTTGACTCGAATCCATCCCAAAGAAGACAGCATGATTTGTACAGAGCTCTGAAAAGAGTCCTTGTCAGGCTTGCTACCATCTGGGTGGAGAGTCAGATGGAACACTAACCAGAATAAGGAAATTTTATGAGAATGAAGCATAAATTACTAGTTTCAGGACAAGGAGGCTGGCTGTGTAAGCTGAACAGCCCACTGATCACAGGCTCACAGGATCTTAAGGGCTGGAAGGGAGCTTCGAAGGTCATCGAGTCCAACCCTCCCTGACAGAGCAGGGTCATAGAATCCAGTACAGGTCACACAGGAGCACATCCAGACAGGACTGGGAAGTCTCCAGAGAAGGAGACTCCACAACCTCTCTAGGCAGCCTGTTCCAGGGCTCTGTCACCCTTACTGTAAATAACTGTAAGGACAGTAAGGAACTTCCTGTGCTGTAGTTTCCATCCGTTGCCCCTTGGCCTATCACAGAGCACAAGTGAGCAGAGCCTGTCCCTTCCTTCCTGACACTCAGCCCTCAGATATTTATAGTCATTTATTAAACCCCTTCTAAGTCATCTTCTGTCCAGACTAAACAGCCCCAGGTCTCTCAGCCTTCCCTCACCAGGCAGTGCTCCAGTCCCTTCACCATCCTCATATCCCTCTGTTGGACTCTCTTCAGCAGATCCCTGCACCTCTTGAACTGGGGAGCCCAGAACTGGATGCAATATTCCAGATGGGGCCTCACTAGGGCAGAGTAGAGGGGGAGGAGAACCTCCCTCAGTCCTTTGGATACTCTTCTTAATGCACCCCGGGATCCCATTGGCCTTCTTGGCCACAAGGGCACACTGCTGTCCCATGGAGAACTTCTTGTCCATGAGGACTCCCAGGTCCTTCTCCACAGGGCTGCTCTCTAGCAGCTCACCTCCTAGCCTATACTGGTGCAGTTTATTATTCCTTCCCAGGTGATGATATGCAAGGGGATAGCTGGATGTTCCACTCCTGGCCAAGGTGAAGACAGGTAGAAAGGTGGACACCTCCTTATGTGAAACTAAATCCCAGGTAAAACTGATATCTGCTTAGATTTGATTCCAATCATGGATCTCAGGTTAGGTTCATCAAAGTTCCTGGACATAAGCCAAGTAGTGCATAAAATGACTGCTCAGATTTCCATGGGTTCCAAGTCACATTTAGAGTAAGCCTAGGCTCTAGGGCTGAGGGTCTGTGCTTGCAGAAAGGAAGGTTATGAACTCAAGTGGTTTTAGTCAGGAACCAGTTCAAACTAAGATCCAGAAAAATGCTTACAAGGTAGAGAAGTGCAGGATTTTCCTCTGCCTTGCCACAGATTTCCCATCTATGTCCAAGCCCCTGTTAGCATGCACTGCCCCTTATGGAGAAAGAGTACAGAACACAGAATCAACCAGGTTGGAAAAGACCTCAGAGATCATCGAGTCCAACCTATCACCCAACACCATCTCATCAATTAAACCATGGCACCAAGTGCCTCAGCCAGTCTCTTTTCAAACACCTCCAGTGATGGTGACTCCACCACCTCCCTGGGCAGCACATCCCAATGGCCAATCTCTCTATCTAGGAAGAACTTCTTCCTAACATCCAGCCTAAACCTCCCCTGGTGCAGCTTGAGACTGTGTCCTCTTGTTCTGGTGTAAGTTTGCAGATGACACCAAGCTGGGGGCAGAAGTTGATCTGTTAGAGGGTAGGAGAACTCTGCAGAGGGACCTCGACAGGCTGGACAGATGGGCAGAGTCCAAGGGCAGGAGATTGAACACATCCAAGTGCTGGGTTCTACACATTGGACACAACAACCCCAGGCAGTGCTACAGGCTGGGGTCAGAGTGGCTGGAGAGCAGCCAGGCGGAAAGGGACCTGGGGGTGCTGGTTGATAGGAGGCTGAACATGAGCCAGCAGTGTGCCCAGGTGGCCAAGAAGGCCAATGGCATCCTGGCCTGGATCAGGAACAGTGTGGCCAGCAGGAGCAGGGAGGTCATTGTGCCCTGGACTCAGCACTGGTTAGGCCACACCTTGAGTCCTGTGTCCAGTTCTGGGCCCCTCAGTTTAGGAAAGATGTTGAGCTGCTGGAAGGTGTCCAGAGAAGGGCAACAAAGCTGGGGAGGGGTTTGGAGCACAGCCCTCTGAGGAGAGGCTGAGGACCTAAAGTCTGCCCTCGTGACCACAGCAGTCTAACTGTGCTCAGTATTTGAAACCTGCCTCTGGGGCAGTTTTAGGCTGTGCCTTCAAAATTTTCTCACAGATCTTGCACAGAAAGTAGTAAAATGTAAATAAATCACTCTTGGGTGTAAAAAGGAAAACAAAGATCATTCTGAACAATCCCCTTGCAGCAATATCTACCATAAGATTTAGCTCTCAGAACAGTTTGTCTCTCCTCTCACTTCTTGGCTCTGGGAGGGAGATGCTAACTGGCTTCTGCTTGACCTTGGCTGCTTTGTTTTGGTGTTAACTTCTTTGCTTCTGTCTCTTCTCCCTTTTGTGCAAGGGGGTAAGGGGGAGGCAGGGAAGGAGAAGCCAGCAGTCTTTGAGCAGGGGGGTTCCTGTGCTGTTTGTTAACTGCAAATATCTGTAACCATTGCAAAGGTTGTGTGTTTTGGTCATGTTCATTGCATCCCCTTGTAGGTTGTAGCTCTGCTTGGAAATGCAGCTTTCATTTGCTTCCAACTGGGCTGAGCTGGCAAATTTAATGTTGGGGGAGGGGAATTTTCAACCCACCACAGCCTCCTGAAGATAGCTGATGAAGCAGCAGGTCTTGCTAGGCAGAAACTCTCACGACACAGGGACCTCTCCTGTGTCATTTGCGAGGGTAGCGGCACTGCTGTGTAATGCAGTCTGCAAGAGGCTGTGCCCTGCAGAGCTCAGTTTATCCACTAAGACCAACACCAGCCAGCCAGTCTTTTATCCTCAGCTAGCATCCCTTTGCCCTGCAGCCTGACAACCCGAGCAACCCAGGGGCTTCTCTCCCATGCCCCCAAAGACAGGGCTGCCTATAATTGGCGCAACGCTGCTCCAGTTTCTTTCTCTCGTTGCTGTTTCCTCTTGGGGCTGCTCCCTATATGTGCATTTGCTTTACCACAGCAAAAAAAAATAGGATCAGGTGTAAATTTTCCACCTTCTTTAAGGCCTTTCCATACCTTTCAATGTTCCTCTGGCCTTTCTGCACTTCCCTAGCTATTACTTTTGCCAGAACCCCTCCGCCTTCAACCCCGCACTGTTTCCCCTTGTCTCCTGGCTCCCTTTCCCAATCAATTTGTGTTTGGCTTTTCTAATTAAGCTCCCTGCACTGCTGAGAGGCTAATAAAGAAAAAAAGCAAAACCATAAATCAGAGAAGGGGCAAAGGACTGGATGGGGCTCACAAATGGCTTGAAAGCTCCCAACCTCACCGAGGCAGATTTAAGAGGCGCTAGGTGCAGGCTTTGCTCTGTGTGCAAACCTTGACTCAGCACATATGCAAACAGGCTCCCAAAATAGGCTGCGCTTTCCCCAACTCACATGTGCTGCATGTGCCTTATTTCTGTGCTGTGCCCTTCCCAAAATAGCATCCCCACAGGATTGGTTGCTCTAAATCCCTGAGCATTGAGCTGCACGGGTTGGGGGTTGGCTTTTTCCCTCTCAAGGCAGGCATCGAGGCGCGGGGGGCTCCACAGCCCTCCTCACAGAGGGATTTGTCTCGTGGACACCTCCCCCTCTATTCACAAAAAGCAATCCAAAGGAGGCTTATGCCACCTCTCCTGTGCAATTACTGAACACCCCTGTGGCAACTGCACAAACTCCTCACGTGGAGAGGTGACATTAGGTGTCTGCTGGAAGGTATTTTTAGCTTCCTGCCGTGCTCTCAGGCAGCTGGAAGCAAAGAGGTAACCCATTAGCTAGAGAAGCTCACCAATTCCCCTGAAAGAGCAGCAAGGGCTCTGCAGAGCAGCAAAACACACACTGCAGGCTGGAGAAGCAGAGGCTGCTTGCACGCACACCCGAACAAAGAGCTGGGCTGGAAACTGAATCATGGAACCACAGAATTGTTAGGGTTGGAAGGGACCTCAAGGATCAGCCAGCTCCAACCCCACCTGCCATGGCCAGGGACACCTCACACTACAGCAGGTTGCTCACAGCCACATCCAGCCTGGCTGCAAACACCTCCAGGCAGGAGGCTTCCACCACCTCCCTGGGCAACCTGTGCCAGTGTCTCACCACCCTCCCGGGGAAGAACTTCTTCCTAGCATCCAATCTGAATCTACCCACTTCTAGTTTTGTTCCATTCCCCCCAGTCCTATCACTCCCTGACACCATAAAAAGTTCCTCCCCAGCTTTCTTTTAGCCCTCTTCAGATACTGGAAGGCCACAAGAGGGTCTCCTCAGAGCCTTCTCTTCTTCAGACTGAGCAAGCCCAACTCTGTTAGTCTATCCTCATAGGAGAGGAGCTCCAGCCTTCTCATCATCCTCATGGCCCTTCTCTGGACATGTTCCAGCACCTCCAGATCCTTCCTGTAATAGGGGCTCCAGAACTGGAGGCAGTACTCCAGGTGGGGTCTCACCAGAGCAGAGTAGAGGGGGAGAATCACCTCCGTCGACCTGCTGGCTATGCTTCCCTTGATGCAGCCCAGGATGGGCTGCAAGTGCACACTGGTGGCTCCTGTTAAGCTTCTCATCCACCAGCACCCCCAAGTCCTTGAATGAAAGGCTCCTCCTCCTGTGATTCAAGGGATCAAGTGAATTTCTGGGTTAAGTGCAGACATCTGCCAAAGAGAGACTAGAAACCAGGGCTGAATGGGCAGAGCACTGATCCAGTCACAGGGATTATTTCTGTGTGGGATAAAGCAACTAGGGAGGTGGGGGGCACCAGCTGTGCCAGTGCTGCATCTTAAGGATAGCCCTAAATCCAGACTCCAGTGGTAGCATGCCTGCATGGTGCAGCAAGAGATTGGACAGCTCCAGATCAGGGGATGCCTCACAGGTTTCCACTCGTGTTTCAGATGGATCTTTGATAACCCCCCACTGCAACACACACACAAGAGTAGTGCATAGGAAGAGTCTATCTGTACTCTGTGTAGTGACACTGCACATTGAGGAGGGCTATGAAGTTATCATGGGGTTGGAGCATCTCTGCTATGAGGACAGGCTGAGGGAGCTGGGGCTGCTCATCCTGGGGAAGAGAAGGCACCAGGGAGATGTAAGAGCAGCCTTCCAGTACCTGAAGGGGACTACAAGTAGGCTGCAGAGGGACTGCTTGCAAAGACCTTTAGAGACAGGATGAGGGGCAATGGATTCAAACTAAAGAAGAGCAGATTTAGGATGTTAGGAACAAGTTCTTCACAATGAGGGTGGTGGAACACTGGAGCAGATTGCTCAGGGAGGTGGTTAGGGCCCCATCCTTGGAGATATTCAAGGTGAGGCTGGACAGGGCTCTGGGCAACTTGATCTAGTTGAGGATGTCCTTGCTGACTGCAGAGGGGGTTGGACTGGATGACCTTTGGAGGTCCCTTCCAACCCAGAGCGTTCTGTGATTCTATGGAATTGTTTTTTAAGACTCCTGATGATAATGGCACAGCCACATAGCAAAAGCATAGAGTCAGTATGCTTACACTTGAATGCACCTCAAAGTCCAGAGAAGGGCAGCAAAGCTGGGGAGGGGTCTGGAGCACAGCCCTGTGAGGAGAGGCTGAGGGAGCTGGGGTTGCTTAGCCTGGAGAAGAGGAGGCTCAGGAGAGACCTTATTGCTGTCTACAACTACCTGAAGGGAGGTTGTAGCCAGGTGGGGGTTGGTCTCTTCTCCCAGGCAACCACAAACAGAACAAGAGGACACAGTCTCAAGCTGTGCCAGGGGAAGTTTAGGCTTGATCTTAGAAAGAAGTTCTTCATAGAAAGAGAGATTGGCCATTGGAATGTGCTGCCCAGGGAGGTGGTAGGCTTGACATCCCTGAAGATGTGTAAGAAAAGCCTGGATGAGGCATTTAGTACTGTGGTCTAGCTGATTAGATAGGGTTGAGTAATAGGTTGGCCTTGATGATCTTGGAGGTCTCTTCCAACCTGGGTGGATTCTGTGATTCAAAGTGTATGAGATTAACTCCATACCACCAGGCCTTGTGTCAGAGCAGGTGCTACCCTTCCTGCAACTGCATGAGCAACTGCCATGTGCACTATCAAGAGCTGAGCAGAAACATGATAAAGATCCATACCTTGTATCAGACCCAGGCGGTCCTGCTGGATCACCCAGTGCTGCAGGGCTCCCCTGTCAGCAGTCATTAATTGTGCAACCACAGCCCGAGGTGAAAAGGACAAAGAGAGGTGATGGATGAGTCATATCACTTAGCAGATATGGTCTTGAGCAGCTGAAGTGATAAGGACAAATCCAAAGCTCACTTCATTATCTAGGCCTGCCTCCCAGCTGGCAGATAACACTGCTAAGTCCTCCAAGTCTGAGGAAAGGAATTCAGCTCCCCTGAAAAAACCAGCCTGGGCCAACCTCTCTGCAGGCCAACACTGCAAGGTGCAAAGCACTTACTGACAGCCATACCACACCTCCCTTTCCCTTATCTAAATAGCCTACTACTACCTCTACTTCACTTATCAAGAGCTGCTTTTCGCTTCCTGGCTCTAACAGCTTTGCCCCCAAATACACCAGCACACAAGTAAGCTGGCATGACTCAGAGCTGGTACCACTGGTGAGGTGGTTTGGTTTGGTTTGGTTTTTTCCATGTAGCAGGAATGTTTAAAGACAAAAATTAATGCAGTTGCTCTAGGAGCAAAGCAAGAAGTCAGGGAGCTGGCAGCTCAAATGCTGCTGCCTGCTGAGTCATCGTCACGGGCTCTGGCCAAGGGTCCTTCACATCTGCTTCAGTACATTGTGGAGATGTGCAGCTCTTACAAACAAACACTTCAGGGGAGGTTTCTTGAGGGTTTCCAGTTTGTTTTCTGCTCAGCCATCTTCACTGTAACATTAACATCTATTCCCCCCCTGCCCCCAAGGAAATACAGAGTGTATTCTTCTCTTCCCTCTTATCCCAACCCTTTGACTTCCAATAGACATTGAGCCAACTACAAACCACAGCTTCACAGAATCACAGAATGTTAGGGGCTGAAAGGGCCTTTGAAAGATCATCCAGTCCAACCCCCCTGCCAGAGCAGGATCACCTAGAGCAGATCACACAGGAACTCATTCATGCAGGTCTTGAATATCTCCAGAGATGGAGACTCCACAACCCCCCTGGGCAGCGTCACACCCACAGGGAAATAATTCTTCCTCCTATTTCCATGGAACTTCCTATGCCACAACTTCCACCCATTGCCCCTTGTGCTGGCATTGGGCATCACCCAGCAGAGCCTGGCTCCCTCCTCTTGGCACTCCCCCTGCACATCTTTATAAACGTGAATGAGGTCACCCCTTGGTCTCCTCTTCTCCCAGCTAAAGAGCCTCAGTTGCCTCAGTCCCTCGTCCTAAGAAAGATGTTCCACTCCCTTCATCATCTTGGTGGCTCTGTGCTGGACTCTTTCAAGCAGTTCCCTGAGGTCCTTCTTGAACTGAGGGCCCCAGAACTGGACACAAGATTCCAGATGTGACCTCAGCAGGGCAGAGCAGAGAGGAAGGAGAACCTCTCTCAACCCACTGACCACAGCCCTTCTAACACAACCCAGAAGAACTTCAGAACAGCAGTGCTACAAACTGCTGATAACCAGCTTGCAGTGAAGGCACCAAAGTGACCTAGGACTGCTGACTGGGCATGGGTCACAAAGGGCTGTCTAAAAAGATACCCAAGCCAGAGGCTCTGCACCACTTCATCCCTATTCCCTTATGCACAGAGCAGGTTCATCCATTCATGAAACACCTCCACTGTTCAGCAAGTGCAGATGGAGCCAACAGCCCCACTGAGCTGGCACAGACTGTGAGGTAAAGCTGCACAGAAGAGTTGGTGTGTGACAGACAGGCTGTCTCTTCCCCTCCATGGCCACCATGTAGTGCTGGGATGCTAGTGTGCAGATGTAGGTGGGTATGTAAGCATGTTCCTGCTTCCCATTCCCTCCAAGGAAAGACAGCCTGGGTTCTGCAGAGCTCTGAATAATTCCCTGATAACCTCACAACCATCTGCTACAGCACTTGTACCTTCAAACCCAGCCAACCAGCTCAGCTGCCAAGAGCATGAACAACAACAACAAAAATGATGGCTTCTCAAGAGGTCAGGGTATGGTGCAAAGGGCTGCAGCCAAAATCTCTTAAAGCCAGTCAGTTTTTGTCCTGAGGGCTTCCAAATGATCACCCTCTGCCCAGCAGGGTTATGAGAAGAGTGTAAGGCATCTGCAGTGAAATACAAACCCAGGCAAAACCTCCTCTGGTTTGGTTACAAACCCAAGGCTTAGGGTGAAGGTTCAGAGAAGTTTACAGGTCTCCTGGTAAACCTGAGATGGGCCCTGGATGAACTGAAACTGAGCACTGAGCAATTTAGACCAGCAAGGTCAGTTCTGAGCTAGGAGGCAACAAATGAAGGGGCAGGTTCAAACAAGAGGAGAGGACTCTGCAGATGGGAGCTTTAAACTGAGAGTCTCCTTGCTTCAGGATCTTGTGGATCAGAATTGTTTACAAGCAGGCAGCTGGACAAATTCTTGGAAGAGAAATCCTTTGGAGCTTTGCAATTGAATTGAATACCAGCAGCTTGTGAAGCTCTTCAGTGTTTCATGGTTCAGGGAAAGGAGTTCACAGCAAAGACTATGACAATAGAATAGAAATAGAAATAGAAATAGAAATAGAAATAGAAATAGAAATAGAAATAGAAATAGAAATAGAAATAGAAATAGAAATAGAAATAGAAATAGAATATAGAATAGAATAGAATAGAATAGAACAGTACAGAACAGAACAGGTTGGCGAAGACCTTTGAGATCACCCAGTCCAACCTATCACCCAACATCATCTACTCAACTAAACCATGGCACCAAGTGCCTCATCCAGTCTCTTCTTAAATACCTCCACCACATCCCTGGGCAGCACATTCCAATGGCCAATCTCTCTATGAAGAACTTCCTAACATCCAGCCTAAACCTCCCCTGGCACAGCTTGAGACTGTGTCCTCTTGTTCTGTTGGTGGTTGCCTGGGAGAAGAGACCAACCCCCACCTGGCTACAGCCTCCCTTCAGGTAGTTGTAGACAGCAAGAAGGTCTCCTCTGAGCCTCCTCTTCTCCAGGCTAAGCAACCCCAGCTCCCTCAGTCTCTCCTCAGAGGGCTGTGCTCCAGACCCCTCCCCAGCTTTGTTGCCCTCCTCTGGACATGTTTCAGCAACTCAACATCTTTTCTAAACTACAAACAGAGCCATTCTTGTGTACTTTGCATAGTTTCCTTGCCCAGCACCCATAGTGCATAGTAGAGTTCAAAGGGGCAGAAGGATTCATGTTCTTCAATTTTACCAAAAGAAGGAAACTTTGATTTAGAAATGTCATAGAATCATAGAACTGTCAGGGTTGGAAGTGGCCTCAAGGATCAGCCAGTTCCAGCCCCCTGCCATGGGCAGGGACACCTCACACTACAGCAGGTTGCTCACAGCCACATCCAGCCTGGCCTTAATACTTCCAGGGATGAGGCTTCCACCACCTCCCTGGGCAACCTGTGCCAGTGTCTCACCACCCTCCTGGGGAACAACTTCCTCCTAACATCCAATCTGAATCTACCCATTTCTAGTTTTTTTATGTCCTTGTGATTCTGGAGAAGGGTGACTCACTACCTCCCATGGAGACATTCCTTCCAGGCTCCCATGGCATTCTTGCAAGAAACTAATGGAGCAGGTGCTCTGCAAGTGTTTGTGGCCTGTAAAACCAGTGCTCAAAGGCACAACTGAAGCATTACAGCTCAAGGAGTGACACCACGTGAACTGAAGAACAGGCAATGTCCTCTTGGGCAATGTTGTCTGCAGCAGGCAGTACAGAAGAGACATTAGGACAAATTTCTGGCCAAGAGAGCCAATGGAATCCTGGGATGCATCAAGAAAAGTGTGGCCAGCAGGTCTAAGGAGGTTCTTCTCCCCCTCTCCTCTGGCCTGCTGAGACCACACCTGCAATCCTGTGTCCAGTTTTGGGCTCCCCAGTTCAAGAGAGACACAGACCTGCTGGAGAGGATCCAAGGGAGAGCCACGAGGATGCTTAAGGGGACTTGAGCATCTCCCCTGTGAAGAGAGACTGAGAGCCCTGGGGCTGTTTAGTCTGGAGAAGAGAAGGTTGAGAGGGGATCTGATCAATGTCTATCAATATCTGAGGGGTGAGTGTCAAGTGGAGGGGGCCAAGCTCTTTTGGGTGGTGCACAGTAATAAGCCAAGGAGCAATGGATACAAACTGGAACACAGAAGATTACACCTCAACAGGAGGAGAAACTGCTTTACAGTGAGGGTGACAGAGCACTGGAACAGGCTGCCCAGAGAGGCTGTGGAGTCTCCTTCTCTGGAGACTTTCCAACCCCACCTGGATGCACTCCTGTGCAGACTACCCTGGGTGATGCTCCTTTGGCAGGGGGTTTAGAATCAGTGATATCTTGAGGTTCCTTTCCAACCTCTAATATTCTATGATAGACATTGTCTCTCACATTTGGGAGGGAATCAAAGCATGACTTGGGCAAACACCATGTTAAACTGATGTGTGGTAGCTTATGACCTGATGTGTGGTGGCTTAAGACCTGATGTGCGGTGGCTTATGACATGATGTGCGGTAGTTTATGACCTGTTGTGTGGTAGCTTATGACCTGTTGTGTGGTAGTATGACCTGATGTGTGGTGGTTTATGACCTGTTGTGTGGTAGTTTATGACCTGTTGTGTGGTAGCTTATGACCTGTTGTGTGGTAGTATGACCTGATGTGTGGTGGTTTATGACCTGTTGTGTGGTAGTATGACCTGATGTGTGGTAGCTTATGACCTGTTGTGTGGTAGTATGACCTGATGTGTGGTGGTTTATGACCTGTTGTGTGGTAGTATGACCTGATGTGTGGTGGTTTATGACCTTATGTGTGGTGGTTTATGACCTGATGTGTGGTGGCTTATGACCTGTTGTGTGGTAGTATGACCTGATGTGTGGTGGTTTATGACCTGTTGTGTGGTAGTATGACCTGATGTGTGGTGGTTTATGACCTTATGTGTGGTGGTTTATGACCTGATGTGTGGTGGCTTATGACCTGTTGTGTGGTAGTATGACCTGATGTGTGGTGGTTTATGACCTGTTGTGTGGTGGCTTATGACCTGATGTGTGGTAGTATGACCTGATGTGTGGTGGTTTATGACCTGATGTGTGGTAGTTTATGACCTGATGTGTGGTGGCTTATGACCTGATGTGTGGTAGTATGACCTGATGTGTGGTAGTTTATGACCTGATGTGTGGTGGCTTATGACCTGTTGTGTGGTGGCTTATGACCTGATGTGTGGTAGTATGACCTAGTGTGTGGTGGCTTATGACCTGATTTGTGGTGGTTTATGACCTGTTGTGTGCTAGTATGACCTGATGTGTGGTGGCTTATGACCTGATGTGTGGTAGTATGACCTGCTGTGTGGTGGTTTATGACCTGATGTGTGGTAGTATGACCTGATGTGTGGTGGCTTATGACCTGATGTGTGATGGCTTATGACCTGTTGTGTGGTAGTATGACCCTGATGTGTGGTGGCTTATGACCTGATTTGTGGTGGTTTATGACCTATTGTGTTGTGGCTTATGACCTGATGTGTGGTAGTATGACCTGCTGTGTGGTAGCTTATGACCTGCTGTGTGGTGGCTTATGAAGCCACTATCACTCACTGGGAAATCTGAGACCAGCTTCTCTTGCAGACAAACGTTCCCCCACATCAACTAGTCTGACTGACAGTGGAGCAGTGCCAACTTACACCAGCAGTACATCTGCTCCCACATCTTTACATAACTGTTCCTTACTTTTACCCCTCCCTTTCTCCCCTCCCCAGCCCCCTTTTTATTTTTCTTTCCTTTATATTTAATTCCCTCTCCCCACAGGTAAAAAGCAGCAGTGATAATCCCAGATTCATTTGAGAAATGCCACCACGAATTCATGATATCATCATGATTATCAACTGAGTTTTGCTACTGGTGATGTTTTAAGCCTTTTCAAAGGCTTGGAATCATAGAATCAATAGGGTTGGAAAAGACCTCAGAGATCATCAAGTCCAACCTATCACCCAATACCTCATGACTACTAAACCATGGCTTAAAGTGCCATATGCAAGCCCGTTTTGAACACCTCCAGGGATGGTGACTCCACCACCTCCCTGGGCAGCACATTCCAATGGCCAATCACTCTTTCTATGAAGAACTTCTGCCTAACATCCAGCCTAAACCTCCCCTGGTTCAGCTTGAGACTGTGTCCTCTTGTTCTGCTGCTGCTTGCCTGGGAGATGAGACCAACCCCCACCTGGCTACAACCTCCCTTCAGGGAGCTGTAGACAGCAAGAAAGTCTCCCCTGAGCCTCCTCTTCTCCAGGCTAAGCAATCCCAGCTCCCTCAGCCTCTCCTCACAGGGCTGTGCTCCAAACCCCTCCTCAGCTTTGTTGCCCTTCTCTGGACACATTCCAGCATCTCAACATCTTTCCTAAACTGAGGAGCCCAGAACTGGACACAGGACTCAAGGTGTGGCCTAACCAGTGCTGAGCACAGGGCACAATGACTTCCCTGCTCCTGTTTGCCACACTGTTCCTGATGCAGGCCAGGATGCCATTGGCCTTCTTGGCCACCTGGGCACACTTCTGGCTCATGTTCAGCCTACTATCAACCAGTACCCCTAGGGCCCTTTCTGCCTGGCTGCTCTCCAGCCACTCTGACCCCAGCCTGTAGCTCTGCATGGGGTTGTTGTGGCCAATGTGCAGCACCTGGCACTTGGACTTGTTGAATGTCATCATGGGGGACTCTGCCCATCTGTCCAGCCTGTCAAGGTCCCTCTGCAAAGCCCTTCTACCCTCTAACAGATCCACACCCGCTCCCAGCTTGGTGTTACCTGCAAATTTACTAATGGGGACTCAATCCCCTTGTCCAGTCTTCCTTGTTTTGTTTTCAGAGCTGGGCTCTTGGAATGGGATGTAATGGAATGGAATGGAATGGAATGGAATGGATTGGAATGGAATGGAGTGGAATGGAATGGAATAGGATAGGATAGGATAGAATAGAATAGAATAGAATAGAATAGAATAGAATAGAACAGACCAGGCTGGAAGAGACGTTCGAGATCACCGTGTCAAACCTATCACCCAACACCATTTAATCAACTAAACCCTGGCACCAAGCACCCCATTCAGTCTCTTCTTAAACACCTCCAGTGATGGTGACTCCACCACCTCCCTGGGCAGCACTTTCCAATGGCCAATCTCTCTTTCTATGAAGAATTTCTTCCTAACATCCAGTCCAAACCTCCCCTGGCACAGCTTGAGACTGTGCCCTCTTGTTCTGGTGCTGGTTGCCTGGGAGAAGAGACCAACCCCCACCTGCCTACAGCCTCCCTTCAGGGAGTTGTAGAGAGCAATAAGGTCTCCCCTCAGCCTCCTCTTCTCCAGGCTAAGCAACCCCAGCTCCCTCAGCCTCTCCTCACAGGGCTGTGCTCCAGACAGCTCCCCAGCTTTGTTGCCCTTCTCTGTAACTCATCCCATATATAATAAGGAAAAAAAAAAACCAAAATAAAAGGAAAAAACCAAAGGGAAGGGGGGGGGGAAAAGGAGCTTTACAAAACCATGCACCATGCTGCAAGACTTGGGCCAGACCTGATTTAGTCACTCCAGCTGATCTAATAACGTACAGATCAGCTTCATGCAGCAGTGAGCAATTTGGCGGTCAGACCCACGGTGTTCCAGAAAAAGGGGAAAGTCCTGAGGCAAGCAAAAGGCTGCCCCGTGGAGCTGAAGCCCTGCACAGTGGGGCTGCCTCTGCAGAGGTGTTTGCCACCAGCAGCAGTGATCTGTTTGCTGCTCCCACCCCACGTCCCCCCGCAAGCGCTGGCCGTGTTTACTACAGGCACCGCATTGCCCCCACCCCGGAGAAGAGTGACAATGGTTTGGCAAGCCTGGGAAGGGTTTTAAAAATAGCTTGTGAAGCCCCCAGAGAAACATGGCAAGCTCTAAAAATAGGACCAGAGCTGAGGGAGGGGGAGAAATAAACCCAAAAAAAAAAAGAAAAAAGAAAAGAAAGAAAGGAAGGAAAAAAGGTGGGGGGGAGGGGGAGGGGGGAGGGGAATTGCTTTCCTGCTGCTAAAGCTCAGGGTCAGCTGCAAAACGTGGAGTTCCTTCAAGGACACACAGTGAATTCACTGCAGGGCTCTGCAGTGATTGAAAGAAGTGTCCCCCTCTGATTCCCTCTTGTGCCTCACTGGTCCCTCAATGAAGGGAGAAAAGAGAGAAAAGGCAGAATTTTAACAGAACTGTTGGGGATTCCCTCCCTTCCTCTCCCTGCCCTTGGATAAAAGCATCTCACAGAGGTGGCAAGGCTGTGGCTTGGCTTCTCCCGCAGTTCTCTCCCTCCACACGCACACAGACAGAGAGAGCCCTGCCTCAGTTCTCCAGCGCCAACGCTCCCTCACACCAAAAAGGGATTGCATGAGCATGTCCTTGCTGCACTGGCACAGAGAGAGAGACCTCAGGAGGCTGAGAACATCGCTGGAATAACCCAAATAGTTCTAAGCAAGCGTCCCAGATTCTCGGTTGCCTGTGCTGCAGGAAGCTGGGCACCCCATTTGCAGGCTGCAGGGCCAAGCATCAGGGGTAAGGCACGAGATTTCTGCAGGAGTTTTTAGCCCTCCCTCCTGGCCTGCTACGTTGGTGATTTTGAGCAGCATTCTGTCATGCTCAGGAAATAAACCTGGAGCCCTCCAGTGGCCAAAGCCACGCTGCAAACCTTGCTGGAGGCTAACCAGAGGGAGTCTTCCAAGTTAGCTGACCTAATTTACCTTGGCATGGGCCAAGAAATGGTATATGGAAAGGGCTGGACAGCTGAAGCCAGTGAGATATAGCAGGGCAGGAAGCAGTCAGAGCAGACAGATGTGCAGACTTGTGTGCTCCCACAGATTAAAACCCTGGCACATCTGTCAAATCTGTGATTTGCCCACAGATTACCCCTGGCCACATTTTATCCTCATCACTAGCTGATAAGACATGAATGGAGAGAGGAAGTGGTTTTAAACAGCCATGGGCACTTGTTAGAAATAACCCTGATCCATCTCTTGCTAAGAATTTATGGGGTTGCTGTGGCCAATGTGTAGAACCCAGCACTTAGATGTGTTCAATCTCCTGCCCTTGGACTCTGCCCATCTGTCCAGCCTGGCAAGGTCCCTCTACCATCTAACAGATCAAGACCATCCCTCAGAGCTTCCAGCCACAAGAATGATATACCCAGCAAGGACAGTGGACTGGCACACTTGGACACCAGACCTTCCAGATCATGCTGGGCCTTCTCTCATGAGCCTTGAAAGACAAGCTGAAGGCAGAGACACAAAAAACAAACATAACATTTATAGAATCATAGGATCAGTCAGGGTTGGAAGGGACCAAAAGGATCATCTAGTTCCAACCCCCCTGCCATGGGCAGGGACACCCCACACTAGATCAGCCTGGCCAGAGCCTCATCCAGCCTGGGCTTAAACACCTCCAGGGATGGGGCCTCAACCACCTCCCTGGACAACCCATTCCAGGGCTTCACCACTCTCATGGGGAAGAACTTCCTCCTCACCTCCAGCCTGAATCTCCCCACCTTCAGCTTCATTCCATTCCCCCTAGTCCTATCACTCCCTGAGATCCTGAGAAGTCCCTCCCCAGCCTTCTTGTAGCCCCCTTCAGATACTGGAAGGCCACAATTAGGTCTCCTCGGAGCCTTCTCTTCTCCAGACTGAACAGCCCCAACTCTTTCAGTCTGTCCTCACAGGAGAGGAGCTCCAGCCCTCTGATCATCCTCATGGCCCTTCTCTGGACACCTTCCAGCACCTCCAGATCCCTCTTGTACTAGGGGCTCCAGAACTGGAGGCAGTACTGCAGGTGGGGTCTCACCAGAGCTGAGTAGAGGTGGGGAAAAAATTCAAGGGGAGAGCGTGCTTGCAGTCCCCACTACCACAGATCTGGGGAGATGGCAGGGACCTGCACACCCAGAGTGCAAAGGATTAGCCTTGCCCTGGGAAAATCACCTGCCTGATCATGGTGTCTCCCCTGCCAGGTAAGTATATGAGCTGACCTATTGCCCAGAAACCTCACTAGACTTTAAAAGAAAAAATGTTATTTAACCAAGGGCAAAACATCAGAAAACCCTAGTGAAATGAGGGTTACTGAGTTAAGAAGCCTGGCATGGCTTCTACCCCTCTACTCTGTCCTGGTGAGGCCATACCTGGAAGGTTATGTCCAGTTCTGTGCCACTCAGTTCAAGAAGGACCTTGGGGAACTGCTTGAAAGACTCCAGCACAGAGCCACCTGCTCCAGGTGATCCTGGTCTGGCAGAGGGGTTGGACTTAAATGATCTTTTTGAGGTCCCTTCCAGCCCCTAACATTCTGTGATTCCATAAAATGCCAAACTATAAAGAGTAAGGCTGTCCATTATTTCTCTCCCACCAGATATCTCAGTCCTCAGTTATTTTCCTGATGTATCAACAACCAAGTGTTAATGGTAGGTACTTTCCAAAAGTCCACAGTGCTAAGGACTCTAGAAGCAGTGAGGAAAAGAGAGAGGGTTTTCCTCCTCCAGGTCCATAGCCACAAATGGCATTATGTGTCCAGCAGGTCAAGGGAGGTTCTCCTCCCCCTATACTCTGCCCTAGTGAGGTCCCACCTGCAATACTGCAGCCAGTTCCAGGGTCCCCAGGTCAAGAGAGACAGGGATCTACTTGAGAGAGTCTAACAGAGGGCTACAAGGGTGATGAAGGGACTGGAGCACTGCCTGATGAGGAGAGGCTGAGAGACCTGGGGCTGTTTAGACTGGAGAGGAGAAGACTCAGAGGGGATCAAATCAATGTCTATCAATATCTGAGGGCTGAGGGTCAGGAAGGAAGGGACAGGCTCTGCTCACTTCTGCCCTGTGATAGGACAGGGGGCAAAGGATATAAACTACAGCACAGGAGGTTCCACCTCAACATGAGGAGGAACTTCTTCACTGTGAGGGTCCCAGTGCACTGGAACAGGCTGCCCAGAGAGGTTGTGGAGTCTGCTTCTCTGAAGACTTTCCAGACCCATCTGGCTGCATTCCTGTTTGAGCTCTGCTAGATTCTATGGTCCTGCTCTGGCTGGGAGGGTTGGACTCAAAGATCTCCAGAGGTCCCTTTGCAACCCCTAACATCCTGTGATCCTGTGACAGCTAACCCTTCCAACCTGGAAGGGCTATCTTACCAATAACCCTTAGACAAGGTGGGGGGGGAAAAAAGGTGATATAAAAGATCTTTCAGTCTGCCACACTCAGCAGAATGAAAGGGGAGCCTGCATTTGGAAGAACTCAAGGAAGCATTTGGCCCAGCTTCAGGCACAAGGAGAAGTTCCAACAGGTGAGGAAGAAAATAAAACTATGGAAGACATTTTGAAGGTGACAGAGTGGCACTGCTGGAAAAGTTTCCTGTGGGTGAAAAAGCAGCATAATTGGTGCTGCTTCAGATGTGCTATATCCTGCTTTGAGAGCAAGAAGGCAGTAAGGAGAAAGGAACATCATTTAACCAAGAGAGCAATTAAAGTGTCTTTGAATACCTTAAAATAAACTGGCTCACTGCAAAGTGGAGTTACTCCTGTTCTACAGGGCAACAGCTACTACAACCTGAGACAATAAATCAGTGTTTCAGAAGGAACAGCTTGTTCACCATGCAGGGAGCCAAAGTCATCCACTTTAATGACTGTACTGCACCAGCTCCAGAGACTTCTGGCTGTGTTGATCTCCAGCCCTTGGATGAGCAGAAGCAAGTCCTCGTGTCAGCAGCATGCAAATAACAGTCAGGTAAGGAGGGATGATGAGAGGGAGAAGCAGGCAGAGCAGGCAGGAAATCCAGGTCTGCAGGACCAAGGGAAAAGCAGCATCTGCCTGACCTTGGCTGGGAAGGAAGGTCACATGCATCATAGAATCATCATAGGATTGTCAGGGTTGGAAGGGATCTCAAGGATCAGCCAGTTCCAGCCCCCCTGCCATGGACAGGGACACCTCACACTACAGCAGGTTGCTCACAGCCACATCCAGCCTGGATGAGGCTTCCAGCACCTCCCTGGGCAACCTGTGCCAGTGTCTCACCACCTTCATGGGGAACAACTTCTTCCTAACATCCAATCTGAATCTACCCATTTCTAGTTTTGTTCCATCCCCCCTGGTCCTATCACTCCCTGACACCCTGAAAAGTCTCTCCCCAGCTTTCTTGTAAGCCTAATTAAGATACTGGAAGGCCACAATTAGGTCTCCTCAGCGCCTTCTCTACTCCACACTGAAGAGTCCCAACTCCCTCAGTCTGTCCTCATAGCAGAGCAGCTCCAGCCCTCTGCTCATCCTCGTGGCTCTTATTATCCATCCCATTTGAGGCAGTTTTAGGCTGTGCCTAGGCAAATTTCCCACCCATTGAGTAGAAAAGTGGTAGGAAAATAATGATAAGGTCTAAATAGTCCCAGTGGTCTGATTGCTAACATAAGGTTAGTTGTAGCTGCTGCTGCTGCTGGCTTACTGACCTTGGCTGGGTTATTTTGCTGTGGTTAAGTACTAACAAGCTACTCTTTGCTCTTCTCTCTCTCTCTTACCATGTACAGGGGGAAGGGAGCAGGGAGGGGGAGGCTGTTGGTAGCTTCCTAGTTTTGTTCAGGGAGGTTCTTGTGCTGTTTATAAATTGTACATAAATGTAAATATGGTAGAATAGAATAGAATAGAATAGAATAGAATAGAATAGAATAGAATAGAATAGAGTGTAAAGGGGAAGAATCCCTTCTCTTGCCCTGCTGGCCACACTCCTCTGGCTGCAGCCCAACATCACAATAGGATCACCAAGATCTCAATTGCTGTCTCACAGCAACCAGCCACTTTCTGACACTGAGAAAGCTTCAGCATTTAGATACAGGGAACTCATCAGCTCAGTTTGCTGTCATTCACTGCTTCAATTTGCATCCTTCTAGTCACTGAACTCCTACTGTAACCTGAAGGAAAGATTTTTTAGATGTGCCTAAATGTCTCTTTCCTCCAAATCCATTCCCTCTTCCTAGCAACTGATTTCCAAGGAAGGTGATATTCAGGAATTGCTTCTTACAAGCTGGCAACAGTTTGGGTATCCTCTAGTGGCACCAAAGAGAAATTCAGTCACTAAAACCTGACTCTCTAGTAGAATCATAGAATCAATAAGGTTGGGAAAGACCTCAAAGATCATCAAGTCCAACCTGCCACCCAACACCTCATAACTACTAAACCATGGCACCAAGTGCCACATCCAATCCCTTTTTGAACACCTGCAGGGACAGTGACTCCACCACCTCCCTGGGCAGCACATTCCAATGGCCAATCTCTCCTTCTGTGAAGCATTTCTTTCCAAGATCAAGCCTAAACTTCCCCCTGCACAGCTTGAGACTGTGTCCTCTTGTTCTGGTGCTGGTTGCCTGGGAGAAGAGACCAATCCCCAACTGGCTGCAACCTCCCTTCAGGTAGTTTAAAAACTGCCCAGACAGAACATTTGCACCAGTAGACTAGACCAGACTAGACTAGACTAGACTAGACTAGACAAGAAGAGGAGAGGTTCGGAGAGGAGAGGTTCGAAGAGAAGAGAAGAGAAGAGAAGAGAAGAGAAGAGAAGAGAAGAGAAGAGAAGAGAAGAGAAGAGAAGAGAAGAGAAGAGAAGAGAAGAGAAGAGAAGAGAAGAGAAGAGAAGAGAAGAGAAGAGAAGAGAAGAGAAGAGAAGAGAAGAGAAGAGAAGAGAAGAGAAGAGAAGAGAAGAGAAGAGAAGAGAAGAGAAGAGAAGAGAAGAGAAGAGAATCAACCAGGTTGGAAAAGACCTCAGAGCTCAGGTGGTGGAGTCACCATCACTGGAGGTGTTTAGGAAGAGACTTGATGGGGCACTTGGTGCCGTGGTTTACTTGATTAGATGGTGTTGGGTGACAGGTTGGACTTGATGATCTCTGAAGCCTCTTCCAACCTGGTTAATTCTAGTCTAGTCTAGTCTAGTCTAGTCTCCTGGTGCAAACGTTCTGTCTGGGCAGTTTTTAAACAGCTGTGCCCCTTAAAGGCAGGCTCTGTACACACTGCCTAATGCATGAAAAGCAGCAAATTAAAAAGCAATGACAAAAAAAAGGGTGAGAGGGGGAAAAAAAAACCCCTAGAGAGTGTCCTAGAGGCAGACTCTGGAGGGGTAAGTATTTACAAGTCTGAAATAACGTTGCAGAAGAAAAGGGGTTTAAGAAAACCCCGAATTAAAGGAGCTATTCAGGGATTCTAGCGTTCTCCAGCTCATCTCCGAAGCATGCTGCGCCCCCTCCTGGAGTGCTCTGCTAGTTCCAGGTGGAGCGAAAGGGGATGGAAAAGGATCAGATCTGGGAAATAAGTGAGGAAGTTCAAGAGCTAGAATGTGATAAAAGGATTACACAGGAAGCAATAAGCAGCAGCTGATGTTAGGCCACACCTTGAGCACCGTTTCCAGTTCTGGGCTTCTCAGTTTAAGAAGGACATTGAGACACTTGAACATGTCCAGAGAAGGGCAACGAGGCAGGGAAGGGGTTTGGAGCACAGCCCTGTGAGGAGAGGCTGAGGGAGCTGGGGTTGCTTAGCCTGGAGAAGAGGAGGCTCAGGGGAGACCTTCTTGCTGTCTACAACTACCTGAAGGGAGGTTGTAGGCAGGTGGGGGTTGGTCTCTTCTCCCAAGCAACCAGCACCAGAACAAGAGGACACAGTCTCAAACTGTGCCAGGGGAGGTTTAGGGTGGAGGTGAGGAGAAAGTTCTTGCCAGAAAGAGAGACTGGCCATTGGAATGTGCTGCCCAGGGAGGTGGTGGAGTCACCATCCCTGGAGGTGTTCAAAGAAGGATTGGATGTGGCACTTGGAGCCATGGCTTAGTTGTCAGGAGGTATTAGGTGATAGGTTGGACTTGATGATCTCTGAGGTATTTTCCAACCTGGTTGATTCTATGTGGGTTAGGTCTCTAGAGGAGAAGGAATGGACAAAGGCATCTGGGCTAACTTAGTTCATTCCACAGTAGAGTTAAGATTCTAAGTGGGCTCCAAGTGGGCTCCAAAATCTGGATGCCACAGTGAAGCAGGTGAGCTGGAGGGGAGGTTCAGAATTGCAGCTTCACTACAAACTTGAGCAGGAGTCTCTGGCATTAATTAGAATGGATCACTTGGATCCAGTGATTTGTCATAGAATCAGAGGATGTTATGGGTTGGAAGGGACCTCTGGAGATCATTGAGTCCAACTCCCCTGCCAGAGCATAGAATCTGCCACAGATCACACAGGAATGCATCCAGATGGGTCTGGAAAGTCTCCAGAGAAGGAGACTCCACAACCTCTCTGGGCAGCCTGCTCCAGTGCTCTGGGACCATTACAGGAAAGAAGTTTCTCCTCATGTTGAGGTGGAACCTCCTGTGCTGTAGTTTACATCCATTGCTCCTTGTTCTGTCCCAGGGAACAAGTGAGCAGAGGCTGTCCCTTCCTTCCTGACCCCCAGCCCTCAGATATTGATAGACATTGATCAGAACCCCTCTCAGTCTTCTCTCCAGACTAAACAGCCCCAGGGCCCTCAGGGTCTTTCCATAAGGCAGTGCTCCAGTCCCTTTATCATCAACATTCATTCTGTGCATCTGCACCACAGTTTCTGGCACAGTTAATCAATAGGAGAGATGCTACTCTGCCTCTGATTTCATTTCTCCACATTGTATTCTCCCCTGGGACTCCTAATTCACATCGAGGAAAATCATTATAATGGGCCAATTACCATAGCAAATAGAAGTGCTGTACTCAGAAATTAATGAATTTATACTCCTCACTGCTGCCTTTCATTTTCTCCTGCTGTGTCTTTGATACCTGTGGTATCCATCAATGAAGTTACGATCTCATATTCGATAAGGTCTTTATGGCAGATCATAGAATCATTGAACTGTCAGGGTTGGAATGGACCTCAAGGATGATCCAGTTCCAGACCCCCTGCCATGGGCAGTGTAAGAGTCTAAACTCCTGGTGTGACTCAACAAAAATAAAATCACTTGCTGCTTGCCCAGACAGTACCAATCCTGGATGCAAATCACCTTGCGATTGCTTCCTGATAACACTGGACTGCAGCTGGCCTATAACAATGACCCAAGGACCCAGCCATCACGCCTTCAAGACAGCTATCAGATACCCCCAGGAAGGGAGGGTGATGAGTCAATGGACTCTCCACCTGTCTCCTGATGTGTGATAAGTGGGTAGGCAGGGAGATGGAGAGGAAGGAGGCGGAGGCCCCCCCTCCACTCCATCCAGACCACTGTCCAAACTCACATGAATACACAGAAAGACTTCCTGGGGAACGATATCTGGATACTTATGATTTCCTGGCTCATGAATTCCTGAGGGACAATGCTTGGACACATACCTAAGGACTAAAAACTGTATAAAAGACTTGACCACTACTGGCTCAGAAGGGAAAGAAAACCGCAGAGGAAGAAAACCGCAATGGAGGGAAGAAAAACGCAGAGAGAAAAACGCTGAAGGAGGACCATGCCGCTGAGAAGGAAGGAAGCAGATTGAACCCTCTCTCCATGTCCTCTACTCATGGAGCTGACCCATGCTGCCCAGAGGGACCTCATCTGTTCTCCAGCCAAAGCCTCAGCACCCTTTCTCTACAGACCCAGGCTGCCCAGAGGGATCACATCACATCTCCAGCCAAAGCCTCAGCACAAACCCAGCACCTCATGCAGCACCTCTCCTCCACAGACTCAAACTGTCTTGGGGTGGGTGAGGGGTGTGGTAATATAACTCCTTTCCTCTTCTCTCTCTCTCTTCTCTCTTTCCCTCTCTATCTTCTCGCTCTCCCCTTCTTATTTCCATTTTCTCTATAACTCCTTTCCTCTTCTCTCTCTCTCTTCTCTCTTTCCCTCTCTATCTTCTCGCTCTCCCCTTCTTATTTCCATTTTCTCTATGTAATAAATAGTCTAGCTGTTGATATTTTGGCCTCGTTTGTGCCGATTAATTTCACAGCACGGGAATATTCAAAAGAACTAGTCTCCTTCCCTCTCCGGACCGAGACATTTAATTGGCGTAGTCGGCAGGATTCCCGTGCAGTGAAAGTATCACAGCAAAACTCCTGTATTTCTGAGAACCCCGAGATGTGTGTGTGTGTCTGAGACGTACTCTGAGTACGAAGTGAGTGCGGAGTCCAGATTCGCGTTTTCACTCTCCCGCGAGGGAAGTGGCCGGAGAAGGACGAAGCGAAATTTTCAGAGAGACTGTGTGGGAGTTCTCAAAAGCTTTCTATGTGTGTGCTTTCTCGAGGAAGGTTATCTGGGGTACAAATGTTGAATTTATAGTGTGACCTCCTTGAGAATCCTCTGTACCCTGCTTTAAATGTGTGTGCTTTCCCGGGGAAGATTAACTGGGGTACAAACGTTGATTTTATAGTGTGGCCTCCCCGAGGATTCTCAGTACCCTGTTTTGGTAAACCCAGTTTTGGTGATATTTGTGAAGTGTGTGTTCTCTCAGGGAAACAGAGTGACTCTTCCCTGAGAAACATAGGGTTTCTTGTCCCGGTGTAACAGAAAATTTGAGGTACAAAAGCCGAGAAGCTTTTGCAAGTGTGGGTTCTCTCAGGGAAATCGTGTTACCTCCTTGAGAAGCCCAGATTGGTTGTTTTTTCTTGTGTGTGACCTCTCCTGAAAAATCTATTGTGCATTTTTCCTGGAGAAGATTAGTTTGGAGTAAGCTTTTTAAAAGTGTACGTTTTCCAGGGAAGATTTTGTTGGTACAAACAGTGTTTTTGATCTGACTCCCTGTGAAACTTAGTGCCCTATTAAGAAATGCCTTGTGAAACAAAAGAGATGGCCCGGAGTGAGAGGCTTTTTAACCTTTTAGAAGCTCACGGTGCCCGCCCATCTGTACAGGTACTTGACTGGGCCCGTGAAAATTGGCATAATTTCCAGAGTGTGGCTGATAGAATTGTGGCCCTGCAGAAAGATGCAAGAGCAAAAGCCGGAAAAGGCAAAGGTTTTATTTGTGCGGTTTTAGGCGCTTGTTTAGCTGCTTCAGTGAAGGAGAAAGAGGAATGGCATGAGCGGGACAATACAACTATTTCCTCTTTGCAGGACTTAGTTTCGTCACTACAAAGCCATGTTGCCACTTTGAAAGACGTAGTGGCAGACCTTAAAATTCGATTGGAAAAGGAGAGGAGGCAAAATTCGTATTTGGACTCAAAACAGGGTGTGAATTACCTGGAGTCTGCCCCTGTGTACCCTCGGGCAGAATTGGCAACAGCTAAGGAAGCTGCTGTGCATGTGAGACCTCTCATTAAAACTGAAGTTTTATATGAGGATGGGGAAACTACCCCCACTGTCACAACTAAAGATGCACCTTTCTCCTACACTGTGCTGGCCAAAATTCGTAAAGAATTTGCACGCTGTGCTGTGGAATCTGAGGTGGAATATGTGTGGCGAGTTTCACAAACTGGAGGTGATCAGATTATGTTAACAGAAGCTGAAGCCATGGGCTATTGGGGTGATAATGTTTTTCTAACCACGAAAAACAGGAGTGGACCCTGGAGCCTTACCCAGCGAGCTGCCTATTGGGCAGGGGGGTTTGATCCAAAGGAGAGAGGAGAACCTGTAGTTCTGCGGGGAGGGATGAATCAGATAATGGAGAATGTGCAAAAGGCTGCATGCCTGCAAATGATCTATGAAAGAGAACTAAAACATCATTTTGAATCCCCCCTTTCTCTTCTGGTGGATGCAAACAGAATGACTCCTTTGATCAGGGGTCTCCCTGACTCGCTTAAAATAAGAGGTATCCAGCTCCAAAAGGAAATAGCTAATACCCCACTTTCTTCCAGGACATGGGAAGATTTGGGAAGGGAGTTATTAGATTATGCCAGGCAGTATAATATTCCTGAGGAAAGTAAAAAACCTCAAACTAGAGGCTTGAGACATGTGAAAATGATTCACCCACCAAGCCCCCAGGGCCAGTCGCGCCGTATTCCTAGTAGGCACCTGGCTAGGGGCAGGGAACACTTGAATACCCGGCAATATTGGTGGGGGGTGGGTCAGGAGAAAGGTATCCCAAAAGAAGTGGTTGATGGGGTACCCACGAGGCAATTAGAAATCATTGTGAAATGCTGGCCTGAGCCTAAAAAGAGGGCTGAGGCCACTGCTCCTCTCTTTGTGAAACCATTTGGTGAGGGGAGGGGTATGCCCCCCAGGGCAACTAAGGGCTTCACTTCTCAGTGGTGAGTGGGGGGTGAAGCATGAGTCCGAAGATCACCAAATGAAAATTGTACGTGGCTCGGGACAAAGCTTTTGTTTGTGTTTTTGTTCCTGTTTAACTTGGCTTTGAGGGAACCTGAAACAATCAACGATACTTATAGGCCCATTCAAAGTAATTACGCGAGCTCTTTCAGGGACATCACCTGAGAGAGTGACTGTATGGGAACCTCTGTAAGGGAACCTGGAAATACCAGTTTTGTATGTTTTAAGGTTGTGTTTCTTATTTAAGATCTAATGCTAAATATTACCTGTTATTTAAATTATAATGCTGAAGACTACCTGATGTATTGTCAGAAGGACTTGTCTTGTTACAATATAGAAGACCTCTCAAGTTTTGCATCGCAGAAGACATCTCTTCAAGGACTGTACTTTCCATAGCCCCGCAGACATTCAGATCTGGATGGAAGCTCACTTCAATTCCAAACTGAAGGACTGACGGGGTGGGAGGGGGTATGGGTTTGTTCTCCTGGCTTCCAGGAGGAAGAAGGATGCTTTCACCTTGTGTAATTACCTGTTTTGTTCTATTTTGCTAGTATTGTTAATCTTTCACCTTGTGTAGTGTCCAATATGCAATTTGTGTCTAATGATGGTGTACAACAGATTTGTGCCATTAGCCAACCAAAACTTATGTCGATTGAAAAATTGTTTAAAACTTCTTTCCTTTCCTTTCTTTTCTCTCTTTCTTGCTTTTATCTTTGATTGACGGGGTGGTGTAAGAGTCTAAACTCCTGGTGTGACTCAACAAAAATAAAATCACTTGCTGCTTGCCCAGACAGTACCAATCCTGGATGCAAATCACCTTGCGATTGCTTCCTGATAACACTGGACTGCAGCTGGCCTATAACAATGACCCAAGGACCCAGCCATCACGCCTTCAAGACAGCTATCAGATACCCCCAGGAAGGGAGGGTGATGAGTCAATGGACTCTCCACCTGTCTCCTGATGTGTGATAAGTGGGTAGGCAGGGAGATGGAGAGGAAGGAGGCGGAGGCCCCCCCTCCACTCCATCCAGACCACCGTCCAAACTCACATGAATACACAGAAAGACTTCCTGGGGAACGATATCTGGATACTTATGATTTCCTGGCTCATGAATTCCTGAGGGACAATGCTTGGACACATACCTAAGGACTAAAAACTGTATAAAAGACTTGACCACTACTGGCTCAGAAGGGAAAGAAAACCGCAGAGGAAGAAAACCGCAATGGAGGGAAGAAAAACGCAGAGAGAAAAACGCTGAAGGAGGACCATGCCGCTGAGAAGGAAGGAAGCAGATTGAACCCTCTCTCCATGTCCTCTACTCATGGAGCTGACCCATGCTGCCCAGAGGGACCTCATCTGTTCTCCAGCCAAAGCCTCAGCACCCTTTCTCTACAGACCCAGGCTGCCCAGAGGGATCACATCACATCTCCAGCCAAAGCCTCAGCACAAACCCAGCACCTCATGCAGCACCTCTCCTCCACAGACTCAAACTGTCTTGGGGTGGGTGAGGGGTGTGGTAATATAACTCCTTTCCTCTTCTCTCTCTCTCTTCTCTCTTTCCCTCTCTATCTTCTCGCTCTCCCCTTCTTATTTCCATTTTCTCTATAACTCCTTTCCTCTTCTCTCTCTCTCTTCTCTCTTTCCCTCTCTATCTTCTCGCTCTCCCCTTCTTATTTCCATTTTCTCTATGTAATAAATAGTCTAGCTGTTGATATTTTGGCCTCGTTTGTGCCGATTAATTTCACAGCACGGGAATATTCAAAAGAACTAGTCTCCTTCCCTCTCCGGACCGAGACAGGCAGGGACATCTCACATTCAATCAGGATGCTCAGAGCCACATCCAGCCTGCCCTTCATACTTTCAGGGATGAGGCTTCCACCACCTCCCTGGACAACCTGTTCCAGTGTCTCACCACCCTCATGGGGAAGAATTTCTTCCTAACATCTAACCTAAATCTCCCCTCCTCTAGCTTGGATCCATTCCCCCTAGTGCTATCACTTTCAAACACCCTAAAAAGTCCCTCCCCAGAAGTTCTTTGCATAACTGAGAGGGAGCAGAAAAGCCCAAATGGTGCCATGGTTTAGTTGATTAGATGGTGTTGGGTGATAGGTTGGAGTTGATGATCTCAAAGGTCTTTTCCAACCTGGTTAATTCTATTCTATTCTATTCTATTCTATTCTATTCTATTCTATTCTATTCTATTCTATTCTATTCTATTCTATTCTATTCTATTCTATTCTATTCCATTCCATTCCATTCCATTCCATTCCATTCCATTCCATTCCATTCCATTCCATTCCATTCCATTCCAAATACTCAGTCTTCAGCTGGAAGAAAACAAATGCTGTGTGTAAATCAATGCTCACTATTCATCACACCAACCACCACTGTATCTATGCTCCCCAGGGAGGTGGTGGAGTCACCATCCCTGGAGGTGTTCAAAAAGGGATTGGTTGTGGCACTTGAAACCAAGCTTTAGTTAGTCATGAGGTGTTGGGTGATAGGTTGGACTTGATGACCTCTGAGGTCTTTTCCAACCTTATTGATGCTATGATTCTGCAGGTGGCTCTGAACCACCCTAAGGAAGCTGCACAGCTCTAGTAGGCCCCCATCCAATATTTCATATGAAGGTAGAGCCCCAAAGTGCAACCAGTCTCAGATGTAGTAAAAAAGAGCAACAAACCCCAAACACATCACACTTTAAAAAATATTGACTTTATTCATGTCTAGCCTATTGAACAGTGGATCACACTGGTAGGAACAATCACAAATATCTAGTTACATGGGTTAATCAGGTTCTGGCCTGGGCAACACTTGGTTTGAGCCCAAATAGATTATCATTATTGTGGCATCACCAATACAGACAATGATTGGCTGTTCAAAACCTCAGCTGGGTCCAATCTCCTTGGTCAACTTTCAGGCCAAATACCCTCTTTTCTCCCACTGAAAATACTTGCATTCAGAGTCTGAAGCCACCCAACAGGCCTGAAGCAAGTGATCCAGCCAAAAAATTCTGTTCACCACACACTTCATTTGAAAGGCTTCAGGTTTTCAGTGCAACAAACAGAAGAGAAACCTCTCCCAGCCACAATTTCTCAGAGATGTTTCACCAGACCTGTACAAATCAGCCTCACTCTGGTAAGGCATCTAGAATTACTTCTCTCACTACATGATCTGGCCTGCAAATCCCAGTTGCCCTCCTTAAAACAAGGCATGGGAGCAAGGTTTCACAGCAAAAAGCAAAGTGGTCCTGGTGCTACCATCCCTGCTGTTTGTATTGACACACAGCATGGTCTGAAGTCTTTAATCTGCATGCTCCATGTCTCTGGGGTACCCACAGACATCTGCAGCCTATTTGTACCTTCCTAAAGCCAGCCTGCACTTAGGCTGAGTCTGAAGGCCTCTTGAAAGAAAGGTGCATGGCAGCTCTGGTTACTAATGACAAACCACCTGGCCTTGCCACACAAATCACAACACAAAGTGACTCAGAGAAGTCCCACACCTCAAGATGCCCTGCTCTGAGACACAGAGTAGGTCTTTATGTTGCTTGCACCTCTCTGTGCTTAGGCCCTACCTGGGGTTAAACCCTAGCACTTACTCTATCACCCAGGGACCCCTCTGCAGCAGAGAAGGGGGAATCAGGCAAAGGAGAGAAAACCCACAGCCTGAAATGAAAACAGATCTAGGGAAACAAGGTGGTGGAGTCACCTTCCCTAGAGGTCCTCCAAAAAAGGATTAGACGTGGCACTTGGAGCCATGGTTTAGTTGTCCTGAGGTGTTGGGTGTCAGGTAACAGGTTGGACTTGATGATCTCTGAGGTCTTTTCCAACCTGGTTGATTGTTTGTGTGATATAGCCAAATTCATACCAATGTCAATACCAAGTTCAGAAACGTAACACTGAGCTCAGCAGCACTGCAGCAGTCACAACACCCAGAAAGGCAGAGGAAGGAGCAGGATGAAGAGAAGCCCAAACAGAAGCCTCCCTTCTTCCCAGCAGACTTTCTCCTTTATACTGCGTGTGGTGGTCATGGTCTGGGACACATCTGTAGCCAAGCTGGCTGACTCAGAACTGCTAATGGCCTGCAGCCCATGGTTGGCCTGGGATTCTGTCCTAGTGGATCCAGGACAGCACCCAAACAATGAACATGAAGTGCATGTTGCCTCCTGGGAGCTGCAGGCTCACAGCCACACTCAGGACTACTTAGCAGACCTGGGCCAAAACCATCTTTGGAGCTGGCACCCCAGGGTTTCTTTAAGCCCAGTCCTATAAGCCAGTTTGAGTCACAGCTCACCAGCCAGCAGTCCCAGCCTGTTACAGCTGCTGAGGGCTGCCAAATCAGGGGGAGCTGCCTTCTGCCTCCTTTCCCTCACGTGCTGACCGTGGGCACTGCAGGCAGGCTAAAGGCAGCTGCTGAACATGCAGAGGGGGTTATTGATAAAGGGTCCTAGGTAACTTGAATGCCCAGCATCCATAAGAGCACCTTCTGAAAATCCCAGCTGTCATGCTCAGGGTATGAACACAGAATTAACCAGGTTGGAAAAGACCTTTGAGATCATCAAGTCCAACCAAGTTTTCAGCAAAAGGCTTGCCCTTAGAAAATGAGACTGTGACAGAAAGAAACCTTTCACTCCATTAAATCTCTGGGGAAAGAGAGCTCTTGGCTCCAGGAGGAAAACCCTGCTAAAAAGGGAGGTGTGAGAGCATTATCTACCTAGACTCACTACCCACATCCAGAATACACAGAATTAACCAGGTTGGAAAAGACCTTCGAGATCATCAAGTGCAACCTAGCACCCAACACCATCTCATCAACTAAACCATGGCACCAAGTGCTTCATCCTTTACTCCACTCTTCCTCTCAGTATCTCCCCCTCCCAGAATAATTTTTGGGTTTACCCCCCCCTCCTATGCAAAGAGCTGGCAACACATTGAGCGTGGATCCACCTTTGGTTAGGGACATTTGACTGCAGGAATGACCTTTGCTGCTGCCAAAGGGATGGCATTCCAGGCCAAAGCCCCCCCCTCTGCCCTTCACTTTTCAGTGCCAATCAGATTCAGCCCAGCACAACACCACATGGGCTGGTGGAGCTTGGAAAACAGCCGAGGTTTTCTTTTGGATCACAATGGGAGAAGGCTTCAGAGCATCTTCTGGGAATGCTACATACAATTATATTACACTTTTCAGAGCTGTCTAGCTACTGTGCCTTCTAAATCACATGAAAAGACTACAAACAGGGCTGCTACTACACAGTGAAACTCTCTACAGCCACTGAGACTAAGTCACTACCTTCTTTAGAGCAGGCAATGGACTCAACGTGTTCACAACAAGAACTGACTACACACACTTTTAAAGCAAGACACTTCATAGGTAAATGAGAAACACCTCTGGTCTGGGCCCATTTCTTAGTTAACCAGATTATTATGCACAATGACTGCTTGCAGAGCTGTGAAACATCTGCTATTGATCTGACTTCTCAAAACACACGTTTTAAACAGCACAGTAGTCCGAGGCCACAAGCCAGGCAGAGAAATGGAAAAGACTTTGGCCACTGGCTCACTTCTCTGGAGAAAGCTGTTTGCTCTTCTAAGGGTTGGCCTTATGTGTTTGCCTGGACTGGCTTCCCCACTTGCAACAAACAAACAAACAGGTTTAAAATTAAAGCTACTGCAACAACAGAGTCTTCTGGAGATGCCCTGTGCCCGCTCTCAGCTTCCCACAGGACTCGGTGCTTGTCTGTGGCTTTCAGTGAACAGCTCATAAATTGCTGCTCTTCAGCCACTGGGAATGGAATCCTGCTTTATTTAGCTTTCCCAGAAACGAGAAACACTTCAATCTTCTAGGGGATTCTTCTTGCCTCCTGCCTCCAAGCCCTGCTCACATTTAGCTTCGATTTCCAGGAACTAAGAGTGTTAGCTCCTTTCAAAACAGCAGCTGCGAGAACACTGCAAAGGAAAACAGTTCCCTGTCCATGAATGTGGCATTCCCTGCACACAGGGCAAAACTTCACCAGCTCTACAGTCAGAAGATGTTAACAATCCCTCTGGCAGCATCCTGACACGACAGCCTTGCAGCATCCAGGATCCAGCCTAGCAAGGAGAAAAACAAACAGAGTGTTAGATGCTAAATAAATTAACAAGCCCAAGACAAATGTGCTGTTTTGCATGGGGCACAGGTAAGACCACAGCAGCAGAAGGCTTCATTTCTGAATGAGCATGTTTGAAGGGACAGAACTGGAGAGATCTGTTCAGGATAACTGCAGCTGTCCACTACGTTAAGTGCTGCACTTCTTTGCTCACCCTGATGCCAGGTGGGATTCATCATCACTGGAGGCAGCATAAAATCATAGAACCATAGAATCAATAAGGTTGGGAAAGACCTCAAAGATCATCAAGTCCAACTTGTCACCCACCACCTCATGACTACTATAGCATGGCACCAAGTGCCCTCTTGAACACCTCCAGGGACAGTGACTCCACCACCTCCCTGGGCAGCACATTCCAATGGCTAGCAACTCTCTCTGTGAAGAACTTTCTCCTCACCTCCAGCCTAAACTTCCCCTGGTGCAGCTTGAGACTGTGTCCTCTTGTTCTGGTGCTGGTCACCTGGTAGAAGATGGGCAGAGTCCAAGGGCATGAGATTTAACACATCTAAGTGCCGGGTTCTACACATTGGCCACAACAACCCCATGCAGTGCTACAGGCTGGGGTCAGAGTGGCTGGAGAGCAGTCAGGCAGAGAGGGACCTGTGGGTGCTGGTTGGTAGTAGGCTGAACATGAGCCTACTATGCTACATGAGACTGTGTCCTCTTGTTCCATTGCTGGTTGTCTGGGAGAAGAGACCAACCCCCTCCTGGCTACAACCTCCCTTCAGGTAGTTGTAGACAGCAATAAAATCCTTCTTAGTACCATAGTATCAGTCAGGGTTGGAAGGGACCACAAGGATCATCTAGTTCCAACCCCCCTGCCATGGGCAGGGACACCCCACACTAGATCAGGCTGGCTAGAGCCAAACCTATTCTATTTCACTGTGTTTTCCTACCCAAGGAAGAATCACAGTGTGGGGGGCTGTTGGCCTGATTCTGCTCTTAGTTTTCATGCTAATGTGGATAATCCTCAAAGCCAGTAGAGATCTTTCACTGTAAAAAGAGTAGAGGATGAAAGTCCACACACTCAACATTTGATATCTAGGAACTTCTTTTATCCCTAATGTGCATTAAGGATAGTGCTGGTCTCTTCTCACTGGTAATTAATGATAGAGCAAGAGGGAATGGCCTCAAGCTACAACTGAGGAGGTTTAGACTGGGCATTAGGAAACATTTTTTCAGGGCAAGAGTGGTCAGGCATTGGAATGTGCTGCCCAGGGAGGTGGTGGAGTCCCCAAGCCTGGCTGTGTTTCAAGGTGGTTTGGATGTGATGCTTGGGGCTATGGTTTAGGGGCGAACATTGTAGAGTAGGGTTCTGGGTTGGACTTGGTGATCCTGAGGGTCTTTTCCAACCTGAATGTTTCTGTGATTCTCTGATTAATAGTCCAAGAAATGCTTAGAAATAGTATCACAGTATCACAGTATAACTAAGGTTGGAAGAGACCCCAAGGATCATCAGTCCCAACCTGTCCCAACAGACCTCACGACTAGACCATGGCACCAAGTGCCACGTCCAATCTCCCCTTGAACACCTCCAGGGACGGCGACTCCACCACCTCCCTGGGCAGCCCATTCCAATGACGAATGACTCGCTCAGTGAAGAACTTTTTCCTCACCTCGAGTCTAAACCTCCCCTGGCACAGCTTGAGACTGTGTCCCCTTGTTCTGGTGCTGGTTGCCTGGGAGAAGAGACCAACCCCCACCTGTCTACAACCACCTTTTCAGGTAGTTGTAGAGGGCAATGAGGTCACCCCTGAGCCTCCTCTTCTCCAGGCTAAGCAACCCCAGCTCCCTCAGCCTCTCCTCACAGGGCTGTGCTCAAGGCCTCTCCCCAGCCTTGTTGCCCTTCTCTGGACACGTTCAAGTGTCTCAATGTCCTTCTTAAACTGAGGGGCCCAGAACTGGACACAGGACTCAAGGTGTGGCCTAACCAATGCAGAGTCCAGGGGCACAATGACCTCCCTGCTCCTGCTGGCCACACTATTCCTAATACAGGCCAGGATGCTTCCTTACAGGTTGCTTCCCTGATCTACAAGGAGAAAATTCCTGCTTCTTATCATTTGTGGACTTATTTACTACTGCTTCTTAGCAGCCAACAATATTCCTCTTTCCCTGCCATTACTGCATGAGTAAGGCATGTCATGCCATCTGCCTGTCCAAGTGAGGATCATGCAAAGCATCCACTGAATAGCAAGTGACTAAAAGGAGACACAACATAATTGTTCAACACTGAAAATATTGTGGGGGGGGAAAACAAACAAACAAACAAACAAACAAACAAACAAACAAACAAACCAAACCTAAAGAATATGGCCACAGGACAGCAAAGCTGTCATTTGGAATCGTTCAAATTAGCAAGGGATTAGCTACTATAATGCAGCAGGGAAGGGCTGGTATGAAACCAGAGGCCAGATCCAAATCTATAATGGTGTTTGAAAGCACCATTTAAATAATGATTACTATGACTCACACAGAGAAAGCAATAGGCAGAGGCTTCCACTGGGCCAGCAGAACACAGAGGGGCTGAAGAGGATTTTTCTATGCCTATAATTCTATAAATGCAAAAGCAATAAAGTGCCTAAAAGAAACACACATGAGGTGAGGCAACTGCTGAAGCATGAGAAATGAAACACTACAGGGCTCCTTGTCAGGCTATGCCTTGCTCAGATATTGCTTTCTTGCTTTTAAACACTATTGCACTATTAAGTACAAAACTGTATCTAGAATTTCCAGTAGAATAGAATAGAATAGAATAGAATAGAATAGAATAGAATAGAATAGAATAGAATAGAATAGAATAGAATAGAATAGAATAGAATAGGAATGGAATGGAATGGAATGGAATGGAATGGAATGGAATGGAATGGAATGGAATGGAATGGAATGGAATGGAATAGAATACAATAGAATAGGAATGGGAATAGAATAGAATAGAATAGAATAGAATAGAATAGAATAGAATAGAATAGAATAGAATAGAATGGAATAGAATAGAATGGAATGGAATGGAATGGAATGGAATGGAATGGAATGGAATGGAATGGAATGGAATAGAATTAACCAGGTTGGAAAAGACCTTCGAGATCATCAAGTCCAACCTATCATCCAACACCATCTAATCAACTAAACCATGGCACCAAGCACCCCATCCAGTCTCCTCCCAAACACCTCCAGTGATGGTGACTCCACCACCTCCCTGGGCAGCACATTCAAGCCCTATGAGGAGAGGCTGAGGGAGCTGGGGTTGCTTAGCCTGGAGAGGAGGAGACTCAGGGGAGACCTTCTTGCTCTCTACAACTACCTGAAGGGAGGTTGTAGATAGGCTGAGGTTGGTCTCTTCTCCCAGGCAGCCAGCACCAGAACAAGAGGACACAGTCTCAGGCTGTGCCAGGGGAGGTTTAGATTGGATGTTAGGAATTAGTTCTACACAGAGAGAGTGATTGCCCATTGGAATGGGCTGCCAGGGGAGGTGGTGGAGTCACCATCATTGGAGGTGTTCAGGAGGAGACTGGATGGGGTGCTTGGTGCCATGGGTTAGTTGTTTAGGTGGGTTGGATTGGTTGATGGGTTGGAGGCAATGATCTTGAGGGTCTCTTCCAACCTGGTCTATTCTATTCTATTCTATTCTATTCTATTCTATTCTATTCTGCTCTGCTCTGTTCTGTTCTGTTCTGTTTTCTATTCCAATGGCTAACAACTCTCTCTGTGAAGAACTTTTTCCTCACCTCCAGCCTACACCTCCCCTGCCACAGGTTGAGACTGTGTCCCAGGCAACCAGTACCAGAACAAGAGGACACAGTCTCAGGCTGCATCAGGGGAGGTTTAGGCTGGAGGTTAGGAGGAAGTTTTACACAGAGAGAGTGATTGCCCACTGGAATGGGCTGCCTGAGGAGGTGGTGGGGTCACCGTCGCTGGGGGTGTTCAGGGCGAGGCTTGACAGGATGCTTGGTGCCATGGGTTAGTTGATTAGGTAGTGTTGGATGATAGGTTGGACATGATGATCTCGAAGGTCTCTTCCAACCTGGTTTATTCTATTCTATTCTATTCTATTCTATTCTATTCTATTCTATTCTATTCTATTCTATTCTATTCTATTCTATTCTATTCTCTGGTAGCAAAGGGAATTGTTTGACTTGGCCATTGGGCTGGGCTGCCCCTGGAGGTGATGGAGTCACTGTCCCTGGAAGTGTTTTAAACAAGACTGGATGAGGCACTTGGGGCTGTGGTTTAGCTGCTTGGTAATAGATTGGACTCAATGACCTCACTCAAGAGGTCTTTTCCAACCTGGTTCACTCTGTGATACTTCAAATGCCGAAGCAGAGGACTCTTCCCGTGCCAACAGAGCCTCCCGTGGCCAAGCTCACCTCTGCCAGAAGCTGCCAACAGCCTTCTGCAGGGCAGGACACACTCGGGAGCGTTGCCTTTGCCAATGCCTCCGTGGCCCACAGGATGGCACTGTCCCACCCCACAAACTCATCGGCGGCTTTTGCTGGCGTTTCCCGGCAGCAGCGGTCACTAGAAGGCAGGCTTTCCCACATCACAGCTTCTCCCTTTCAATGCTCAGCCGAACTGGAACTCAGCATGCTTCTACAGATCCTCCCATGGCAGCATCCCAGCAGATCCTCTGTGGCTTTGCTCAGAGAGTTTTATACCTGCTTTCTGCGGGCATTCTGCTTCGATAAACAACAGCAAGCTGACACAGAATCACAGAGAACATCAGGCTGGAAGAGACTTCCAGGATCATCCAGTCCAACCCTCCACCCAGCGCTGAAGGGTCAGCACTAAACCATGGCCCTAAGCACGGGGTCCACACACTGCTTAAAATCCCCCAAGGATGGTGACTGCACCACTGCCCTGGGCTGACCATTCCAGTGTTTCAGAACCCTCTCCGTGAAGAAATATTTCCTAACATCCAGCCTGAACCTCCCCTGGTGCAGCTTGGAACCATTTCCTCTGGTCCTCTTGCTTGACACCAAGGAGAAGATGCTGCCCACTCCTTGCTCCAACCTCCCTTCAGGTAGTTGTAGACAGCAAGAAGGTCTCCCCTGAGCCTCCTCTTCTCCAGGCTAAGCAACCCCAGCTCCCTCAGCCTCTCCTCACAGGGCTGTGCTCCAAACCCCTCCCCAGCTTTGTTGCCCTTCTCTGGACACCTTCCAGCAACTCAACATCTTTCCTAAACTGAGGAGCCCAGAACTGGACACAGGACTCAAGGTGTGGCCTAACCAGTGCTGAGTACAGGGCAGAATGACCTCCCTGCTCCTGCTGGCCACACTGTTCCTGATCCAGGCCAGGATGCCATTGGCCTTCTTGGCCACCTGGGCACACTGCTGGCTCATATTCAGCTTGCTATCGACCAGTACCCCCAGGTCCCTATAAGGTCTCCCCAGAGCCTTTTCTAGTCTCTAGACCAGACCCAATTCTTTCAGCCTGTCTTTCATAGGAGAGGTGCTCTCTGATCATCTTTGTGGCCCTCCTCTGGCCCCGCTCCACCAGACCCATGTCCTTCTTGTGCTGATGATCTTCAAGTCTTTTCCAACCAAAATGATCCTCAGATGCCAAGGAATGCTAACAATGCCCCTGAAGCAAGTGAAGAGGGTCAGCACTCCATTCACCCTGTTCTCAGCTGAGAAAGCAATGATGCTCTTTGTGGAGGTTGGAACCACGTGAAATCAGAAACAGGCTTAGAGAGAGCAACCAGCTGCCCCAGCTGCAATAAGCCCAACTTCCCAGCCTTGACTCACACCATCTGCTTGCAGTTCTCTGTAGGAAAGAAGTGTCATTTGCCTCAGCTGCAGAAAAATGAGTTTGCCAATCAGGCCATTTGTTGTTCCTATAGTTTCTTATTACTGAGAAACACCAAACTGCACACTGAGGAGAGATTTTATTTCCCCTCTACACAGAGAGAAACATGAAATGCCCAGATCCAGACCCAGAATGTGCCTGTGAGCATCTGCTAGAGAGCAGCCCCCTGGAGAAGGAGCTGGGAGTCCTGGTGGATAACAAGTTCACCGTGGGACAGCAATGTGCCCAGGTGGATAAGAAGGCCAATGGGATCCTGGGGTGCATTGAGAAGAGTGTGCTGCCCTCTACTCTGCCCTACTGCAGCCAGTTCCAGGCTCCCCAGGTCTAGAGGGACAGGGATCTACTTGAGAGAGTCTAACAGAGGGCTACAAGGGTGATGAAGGGACTGGAGCACTGCCTGATGAGGAGAGGCTGAGAGACCTAGGGCTGTTTAGTGTGGAGAGGAAAAGACTCAGAGGGGATCTAATCAATGTCTATCAGTATCTGAGGGCTAGGGGTCAGGAAGGAAGGGACAGGCTCTGCTCACTTCTGCCCTGTGATAGGACAGGGGGCAAAGGATATAAACTACAGCACAGGAGGTTCCACCTCAACATGAGGAGGAACTTCTTCACTGTGAGGGTCACAGAGCCCTGGAACAGGCTGCCCAGAGAGGTTGTGGAGTCTCTTTCTCTGGAGACTTTCAAGACCCATCTGGATGTGCTCCTGTGTGACCTGTGCTGGATTCTATGGTCCTGCTCTGGCAGGGACTTGAGGTCCCTTCCAACCCCTAACATCCTGTGATCAGTCTGTCCACAGACTGCTATGGCTCTGTGGAAAATCTGACAGGCACAATTCCAAACCATTCAAAGGAGAACTTTAGCTGTGCCTCAAGACACTGAATATTCAAGATCCCAGCTCTCATTTCCTAACCACATGGAAAACTGGCCAGCTGAAAAACCAAAAGCCTCCTGAAGCACCCTGTACTACCTCAGAGGGAGACCTTCTTGCTGTCTAGAACTACCTGAAGGGAGGTTGTAGCCAGGAGGGGGTTGGTCTCTTCTCCTAGGCAACCAGCACCAGAACAAGAGGACACAGTCTCAAGCTGCACCAGGGGAGGTTTATGCCAGAGGTTAGGAAGAAGTTCTTCCCAGAAAGATTGGCCATTGGAATGTGCTGCCCAGGGAGGTGGTGGAGTCACCATCACTGCAGGTGTTTAGGAGGAGACTGGATGGGGTGTTTGGTGCCATGGTTTAGTTGATTAGATAGTGTTGGTTAATAGGTTGGACTTGATGATCTCAAAGGTCTTTTCCAACTTGGTTAATTCTATTCTATTCTATTCTATTCTATTCTATTCTATTCTATTCTATTCTATTCTATTCTATCCCATTCCATTCCATTCTATTCTAGTGTAGTCTAGTCTACACCATTCCATTCCATTCCATTCCATTCCATTCCATTCCATTCCATTCCATTCCATCCCATCCCATTCCATTCTGAAGAACAATGTGCTGATGGATGAATCCCAGAGGATAATTTGGCTCTACTTGCCTGAAACCAACTCTCTGAATCCATTGAGGGTGTTAAAATGTTTTGTCCAGCAAGAAAGCTCTTAATGCATTGCTTTGGGCACAAAGACATGACAATGGGCCCTCTCCAGAAGCGTGACTCAGGCCCCTAAATACTCTACCAGACAGGAAGGAATTTGCAGGAGGATTCATCTGGGCCTTTCTGCATATGCTTGCTTCTGAATCACTGATACATCACTATACATAAAACCCCAGGAGCTGTTCTATGTATCCTCAGATTCCCCTGAAAGACCATAAAGGAACAAAAACTAGCAAAGCAATTAGGAGGATTAGTTCTTAACAATGTCAGTGAAGATCTGTTACAAAAGAGTATCTTGCCAGATTCAAAGTGCAGACATTCAAGGTGAGGCTCCAGGAGGCCCTGGGCAGCCTGATCTATTTGAGGATGTCCTTGCTGACTGTGGGGAGGTCTGACTGGAAGACCTTTAGAGGTTCCTTCCAGCCTGGACCATTCTGTGATTCTATGATTCTTGAGATTCAACAAGACCAAGGGCAAGGTCCTGCATCTGGGTCAGGGCAATCCCAAGCACTGATACAGGCTGGGCAGGGGCTGGCTTGAGAGCAGCCCAGAAGAAAAGGACTTGGGGGTGCTGGTGGATGAGAAGCTCAACATGAGCCAGCAGTGAGCACTTGCAGCCCAGAAAGCCAATTGTAACCTTGGAAGTATCAAGAGAAGTGTGGCCAGCAGGTCAAGGGAGGTGATTCTTCCCCTCTATTCCACTCTGGTGAGACCCCACCTGGAGCACTGCTTCCAGTTCTGGAGCCCCTAGTACAGGAATGATCTGGAGGGGCTGGAGTGTGTCCAGAGAAGGGCCACAAGGATGATCAGAGGGCTGGAGCTCCTCTGCTATGAGGACAGGCTGAGAGAGTTGGGGCTGTTCAGTCTGGAGAAGAGAAGGCTCTGAGGAGACCTCATTGTGGCCTTCCAGTATCTGAAGGGGGCTACAAGAAAGCTGGGGAGGGACTTTTTAGGGTGTCAGGGAGTGATAGGACTAGGGGGAATGGAACAACACTAGAAATAGGTACATTGAGATTGGATGTTAGGAAGAAGTTCTTCCCCATGAGGCTGGTGAGACACTGGCACAGGTTGCCCAGGGAGGTGGTGGAAGGTTTTTAAGTCCAGGTTGGATGTGGCTGTGAGCAACCTGCTGTAGTGTGAGGTGTTCCTGCCCCAGGCAGGGGGGTTGGAACTGGCTGATCCTTGAGGTCCCTTCCAACCCTGACAATTCTATGATTCTATGCTCTGACTGCTCAGCTCCAGTGAGCTGCCAGCCTCCAAATCAGAGCCATGCTTGGAGGAAAGCTAATACAAATCTATGAGAGAGATGGTGAAGCCCTCTCATCTCCAACCTATTTTCTCCTGCTGCTTTAATACTTTGGCTCCTGAGAGCAATCCAAGGGGTGGAAAAAGCAAAGAAAAAACAAAAAAAAAGGCAACAACTTGCATAAATGTACTCCTTTTGGGCTTGCTGTGAAAAATTGATGTCAGCCTCTTATCTCCATAGCACATTCAATGGGCTTTCAATTTACCTTGAAGGAAGCCAGCTCTGGGCTTTGTCAGATAGAAATATTTTGTAGGCCTTTAATTAAGAGGCAGCCTGCAAGGCAGCAGAGTGACGAGGAAGGGGCTTGCACTGAATAGTTTGTGTTTGAGCCTGAAAGGCAGAAACCAGAGCAGCATGGCCAAAGCACTGGACCAAAGCCAACAGGGAGCCAGGCAGCAGCAGGACTCGTTAACGTTTGGGTACTTCACAAGCCGCATGCACAGGGCCAAATGTTTTTGCTGTGTTTGATCCCCACTGTCCATATGTCAGGTGCAACTGTGATGAGAGCAATAAAACACAGTGTCCTCAGGGAACAGAGGTGTCCAACCATGCCTGCCATTCTTTGGTATTACAGAACACAGACTTAACCAGGTTGGAGAAGAGCTTTGAGATCATTGAGTCCAACCTATCACCCAACACCATCTCATCAGCTAAACCATGGCACCAAGTGCCTCATCCAGTCTCTTCCTAAACACTTCCACCTTTTTTTCCCACCACTTTTTGAACACCTCCCTGGGCAGCACATTCCAATGGCCAATCTCTCCTTCTGGGAAAAACTTCTTTCTAAGATCAAGCCTAAACCTCTCCTGGCACAGACTGAGACTGTATTAGGTAAGGGCAAGAATGCTGGGGAGGGGTCTGGAGCACAGCCCTATAAGGAGAGGCTGAGGGAGCTGGGATTGCTTAGCCTGGAGAAAAGGAGGCTCAGGGGAGACCTTCTTGCTGTCTACAACTACCTGAAGGGAGGCTGTAGGCAGGTGGGGGTTGGTCTCTTCTCCCAGGCAACCAGCACCAGAACAAGAGGACACAGTCTCAAGCTGCACCAGGGGAGGTTTAGGCTGGATGTTAGGAAGAAGTTGTTCATAGAAAGAGAGATTGGCCATTGGAATGTGCTGCCCAGGGAGGTGGTGGAGTCACCATCCCTGGAGGTTTTTTAGAAGAGACTGGATGGGGCACTTGGTGCCATGGTTCAATTGATTAGACGGTGTTGGGTGACAGGTTGGACTTGATGATCTCAAAGGTCTCTTCCAACCTGGTCTATTCTATTCTATTCTATTCTATTCCATTCCATTCCATTCCATTCCCTTCCCTTCAAGCCCTTCTAAACAGTCTCTCCTCAGCCTTCCTGTAGGTCCCCTTCAGATACTGAAATGTAGTTCTAAGGTCTTCCCAGAGCCTTCACTTCCCTAGGATAAGCAGCCCCAATTCTTTCAGCCTGTCTTCACAGGAGAGGTGCTCCAGCCCTCTGATGATCTTCATGGCCCTCCTCTGGAGCTGCTTCAGGAGGTCCATGCCTCTCTTGTGCTGGTGGCTCCAGAGCTGGATGCGATACTCCAGGTGAGGTTTCACCAGAGGAAAGTGGCAGAATCACCTCTCCATCTCTGCCCACACTTCTTTTGATGCAGCCCAGGCTGCCATTGGCCTTCTGGGTTGCAAGTGCACACTGCTGGCTCTTGTCCAGCTTCTCATTCCCAGCATCCCCAAGCCTTTTTCTGCAGGGCTGCTGTCAACTTCATCATCCCCCAGCCGGTATGGGTATCAAGGGTTGCCCCAACTTAGGTGCAGGACCTTACACTTCCTCTTCATGAACCTAACTCATAAGAAAACCCCTCACAGAATCACAGAATCACCAAGGTTGGAAGAGACCTCAAAGATCATCAAGTCCAACCCACCACCAGACCTTCTGACTAAACCATGGCACCAAGAGCCACATCCAATCCCCTCTTGAACACCTCCGGGGATGGTGACTCCACCACCTCCCACCACCTTTTGATGCAACTCACTCATAGAAGCAGAAATGCCAGGGCCAGAAGTACCAGTGGGTGGGTTTTTAATTCCCCCTGCTGCATAGGTTACATGACTGGGGGGTGGAGGATGGAGAGAAAAGCTGCATCAGCCTCCAAAACCCATCACAGCTATAGCACAGCTGCAGCTGGCTCGATCAGTAGGTATTCAGACATGTTCTATGGAAATGTTGATTAATGGTTACTGTGCAAAAGAAGAGCTCACTACTCATCATCTCTGCAATCCACTTAGCTAAGTGCTGATGGCAGTTCACAAACCTGGGCAGTTCCTCCTCTCAAGAGCCAGCAAAGAGTGAGCTACAGCAAGCTGCACATAGCACCTTCTACTTCCAATCTTCCCAATGCACCCAGAAAAATCACCACTGATCATGTGGGATGGTTTGGTGTCGGGGTTTTCCCCCTTCTTTCCTTCTCCTATTACATAATCTATGAGTAAAAGGAACCTAAGAGGTTAGCTGCTGATTGAAAACAGCTCAGAATTCATTACAACAGGTTCTAGCAAGTCAGGCTTGGGAAAACACTCACACAGAATCACACAATTGTCAGGGTTGGAAAGGACCTCAAGGATCAGTCAGGACCTCAAGAGGTCCTGCTATGAGGACAGGCTGAGAGAGTTGGGGCTGTTCAGTTTGGGGAAGAGAAGGCTCTGAGGAGACCTTCTTGTGGCCTTCCAGTATCTGAAGGGGGCAACAAGAAAGCTGGGGAGGGACTTTCTAGGGTGTCAGGGAGTGATAGGACTAGGGGGAATGGATCCAAGCTAGAGGAGGGAAGATTCAGATTGGATGTTAGGAAGAAGTTCTTCCCCATGAGGGTGTTGAGACACTGGAACAGATTGCCCAGGGAGGTGGTGGAAGCCTCATCCCTGGGTGTTTTCAAGGCCAGGCTGGATGTCACTCTGAGCAACCTGATCTAGTGGGAAATGTCCCTGCCCATGGCAGGAGGGTTAGTACTAGAATCACAGAATTTGAGGGGCTGGAAGGGACTTCGAGAGATCATCCAGTCCAGCCCCACTGCAAGAGCAGGATCACCTTTGAGTTGCAGAGAGGTTCCATCACTCTCTGCAACTATCTCAAGGGAGGCTGAAGGGAAGAAGGGGCAGCCTCTTCTCCTTGGTGGCAAGTGACAGAACCAGAAGAAATGGTTTGGAGCTGTGCCAGAAGAGGTTCAGGAGGAAATTCTTCACTGTGAGGATCTGGAGAAGAGGAGGCTCAGGGGAGACCTTATTGCTGTCTACAACTACCTGAAGGGAGATTGTAGCCATGTGGGGATTTGAATCCTCTCCCAGGCAATCAGCACCAGAACACAGTCTCAAGCTGCACCAGAAGAGGTTTAGGCTGGATGTTAGGAAGAAGTTATTCACAGAAAGAGAGATTGGCCATTGGAATGTGCTGCCCAGGGAGGTAGTGGAGTCACCATCCCTGGAGGTGTTTAAAAAGAGTCTGGACGGGGCACTTGGTGCCATGGTTTAGTTGATTAGATGGTGTTGGGGGATAGGTTGGGCTTGATGATCTCAAAGGTCTCTTCCAACCTGGTCTATTCCATTCCATTCCATTCCATTCCATTCCATTCCATTCCATTCCATTCCATTCCATTCCATTCCATTCCATTCTATTCTATTCTATACAGAGCACTGGAACAGATTCCCCAGAGAAGTTGTGGAGTCTCCTTCTCTGGAGACTTTCCAGCCCCATCTGGATGTGTTCCTGTGTGACCTGTGCTGGATTCTATGGTCCTGCTCTGGGAGGGGGGTTGGACTTGATGCTCTCCAGAGGTCCCTTCCAACCCCTAACATCCTGTGAGCCTGTGAACTTCCATATTATCCCCTTCATAAATGTACCAAAGCCCATTTAAAAAGAAAATAAGAATCACTGGGTGTTGGGTTTGGTTTTTATATCCTTAATTTCTCTTACTGAATCTGGAATGAGCTTTCATTCCTCCTTCTTTAGCTGTTATATTAAAAGTCACCTTCATTTTTTTTTTCCCCAGGGTATATTTCCCTATAGCAAATTTATTGTTCAAACACCAACACTGCCTTTTAGTTTCAACAGCTCTTTTTTTTGGTCTACTCTGCCCTCTCTGTACTTTTTAACTCCAGGTCCTGTCACTCTTTTGCTGGCCTAGAAGGAAAAAGAAATCAGGCTCCTCCAGCTTCCTCACGCAAAGCAGCTTCCCTTCACCTGCTCCTTCTCGCTGTGCTCTCATGCCTCCTTCCTGAACCAAACTGAGGTTGCCAAAAATGCAAACAGCATTCCAGATGAGGCTTTCCAGAATTAACATTTCCCAGGTGGTACTGAACATGCCTCTTCTGAGACTTTCAATGACTTGCACCTGCATTTTTTCCCCATGGCTGCATTGCTCTGGTGGCTCACTAAGCGACACCGGCACGCTGGCTGATCAGAGTATCATAGCATCGTAGTATCAGTCAGGGTTGGAAGGGACCACAAGGATCAGCTAGTTCCAACCCCCCTGCCATGGGCAGGGACACCCCACACTACATCAGGCTGGCCAGAGCCTCATCCAGCCTGGGCTTAAACACCTCCAGGGACAGTGCCCCAACCACCTCCCTGGACAACCCATTCCAGGGCTTCACCACTCTCATGGTGAAGAACTTCCTCCTCACATCCAGATCTTGGCAGCCCCAATCTCTCCTTTGGTTTTTCTGCCTTCCCCAGCTGACAAGCTTGTCACCACAATCCCTACTGCATCTTTAATTTTGGTGGTGTTTAGTATCTTAGCATTTAAGACAATTATTCAGGTAATCCAGTTCTGTGTCCTGCCCCTGTACACTGCAGTGGTTAGGCCACACCTTGAGTCCTGTGTCCAGTTCTGGGGTCCTCAGTTTGGGAAAGATGTTGAATTGCTGGAAGGTGTCCAGAGAAGGGCAACAAAGCTGGGGAGGAGTTTGGAGCACAACCCTGGGAGGAGATGCTGAAGGAGCTGGGGTTGCTTAGCCTGGAGAAGAGGAGGCTCAGAGGAGACTTTATTACTGTCTACAACTACCTGAAGGGAGGTTGTAGCCAGGTGGGGGTTGGTCTCTTCTCCCAGGCAACCAGCACCAGAACAAGAGGACAGAGTCTCAAGCTGTGCCAGGGGAGGTTTAGGCTGGAGGTTAGGAAGAAATTCTTCATAGAGAGAGTGATTGGCCATTGGAATGTGCTGCCCATGGAGGTGGTGGAGTCACCATCCCTGGAGGTGTTTAGGAGGAGACTTGATGGGGTGCTTGGTGCCATGGTTTAGTTGATGAGATGGTGTTGGATGATAGGTTGGACTCGATGATCTCGAAGGTCTCTTCCAACCTGGTTAATTCTATTCTATTCTATTCTAGTCTAGTCTAGTCTAGTCTAGTCTAGTCTAGTCTATTCCATTTCATTCCATTCTATTCTATTCCATTCTAAAGCTACAGTTTTGATGCTGCTGCTTAGGTTGCTTCATTGCTGCCTTCCATACTCTCAACTTTGCTGCTGACGTTTCAAACAATACAAGGCCCTAATCACAGCATCACACAGAAGAGTTTGGGTTAGAAGGGACCTCCAAAATTCCAGCCCCCAGTGCTCAAGGACTCCTTTAAGAACCTCTCTCCTGTCTCACAGTGCATACCCATTCTGTTCTTGACTGACTCTGTTTCTTCTCTTCACCTTCACCTTCCTCACCTTAAGTGGTATTTTTCCATGCAGCATGCTAAAGGCTTTTAAATGAAGCTTTCAGTCCGGTTTCAGAGAAGGCATGACTGAGATCAGCAGTGTTAGAGCTTGAAAGAAGAAGTAGCCCAATCTGTTTAAACTTAGGATGCCCTGAAAATGGAGATTCTGAAACCAGCAGATGTATAGCCAACCTGCTAGGGCTGCAACACTTTTCACACAGCCATAAGAGCAAAAAAGACTGTAGGAGGAGTAGAGTTTGTCTCCATGTCTACCTCTGCTACCCAAGGTCTTATAAAGGCTGAATTTATTTTTAAATAGATTTTGCTATGAAACACCAATTATTGGAATAATTGGTGATTGGCAGAATGCAGAATTAACCAGGTTGGACAAGAGCTTTGAGATCATCAAGTCCAACCTATCACCCAACACCATCTGATCAACTATACCATGGCACCAAGCACCCCATCCAGTCTCTTTCTAAACACCTCCAGGGATGGTGACTCCACCACCTCCCTGGGCAGCACATTCCAATGGCCAATCTCTCTTTCTGGGAAGAACTTCTTCCTAACATCCAACCTCAACCTCCCCTGGCACAGCTTGAGACTGTGTCCTCTTGTTCTGGTGCTGGTTGCCTGGGAGAAGAGACCAACCCCCACCTGGCTACAACCTCCTTGTTATTACACTCCCAAGGACTTGCAATTCCATTTTGCTAGCTTGAAAGCTACTCTATCTCCTTGGAAAACCTATCCAAGCAAGAGGAAGTTGATGGAAATTAGAATGGGATAGTGGTCATGAGGGCAGGTTTAGGCTGGATGTTAAGAAGAAGTTCTTCACAGAAAGAGAGATTAGCCATTGGAATGTGCTGCCCAGGGAGGTGGTGGAGTCACCATCACTGGAGGTGTTTAGGAAGAGCCTGGATGGGGTGCTTGGTGCCATGGTTTAGTTGATTAGATGGTGTTGGGTGATAGGTTGGACTCGATGATCTCAAAGGTCTTTTCCAACCTGGTCCATTCTATTCTATTCTATTCCATTCCATTCCATTCCATTCCATTCCATTCCATTCCATTCCATTCTTTGAATCTAGGACCAGCAACTGCTCCACGCAACACAGAGATCCTGGTGACAGCACACACCTCACACCAGCCTGACTTCTGTTCCAGCCAGGCACGTGAGTGTGATGTCAAGGACACAAAAGAGCTGAGCATGGCACAGCAGACAGATGCTTACCCTCCCCTTATGCTATGGTAATGGTGCACCTTCCTGAGAGCTCTGTAGCAGCTAAGCTAAGCAAGCCTGTGGTCCAGTTCTGCTTTCACTGGGGATAAATTTGGAGTCACTTCACTGACGTCAGTGGAGTTATTCCAGAATGGCACCAGTGCAAAAGAGGGCAGCATCTGCTTCCTGAAAGTGGATGCCATCAAGCTAATCAAAAACAACAGATGCACCAAGGAGCAGCAAGAGGAGACAGTAATGCTCCACTTTCTTTGTAAAATACCCTTTCATTTCTCTCCAGAGAATGGAGGAGCATGAACCAATTTGTGCTTCTGATGGTGTAAAATTCTATAAAGCCTTTTAGGTGCACGGACCCAGTGTGGATCTACAATGCCTAAAGAGATCTGTTCTAGACAGCTGCACTTACAACCCTCCTCTTTGGGCCTGGGTTTTCTCTTGCAGCATACAGGGTATGCATTGCAAGGCTACAGGGGTGATTTCTGTGAGAAGCTTCCCCCATGTCATAGAAGAAGGGAAGGGAAAGGAAGGGAGAAGGGAAGGGAAGGGAAGGGAGAAGGGAAGGGAAGGGAGAAGGGAAGGGAAGGGAGAAGGGAAGGGAAGGGAGAAGGGAAGGGAAGGGAGAAGGGAAGGGAAGGGAGAAGGGAAGGGAAGGGAGAAGGGAAGGGAAGGGAGAAGGGAAGGGAAGGGAGAAGGGAAGGGAAGGGAGAAGGGAAGGGAAGGGAGAAGGGAAGGGAAGGGAGAAGGGAAGGGAAGGGAGAAGGGAAGGGAAGAGGAAATAAAAGTAAAAGTAAAAATATGCTGCTCTTATTTTTGTTAATATAAAGAGAAGCTTAACTTTGCTGAGTTGGGTTGACTTACTTGGAATCAGTTCAGAGGAGAGTTTTTGGGAAAGCTGTGGTTAACTCCTGTTGTAACCTGCAGGTCTTTCCCTGATGAGGAAACAGGACCTCAAGAAAAGAGGAAACAAAAATAAGCATTTCAACAAATAGCACAGAAGATTGAAGCTGAAGCCCAGTATCAACCAAGGTAGTTGCATTAAATGGGGTTTTGCCAGCTTGAATCAGCAGATGGTGAGGCTCTGGCTCACTCTACCTTTTTGTAGCTGATAATTATCTTTCTTTCTTCACCTCGAATCAGATTCTCCCTTTAGGCTGCAAATCTTAATTAGGAAATTCTTCCTCATTAATTGCAAGAAACTCTTTCAGTTGCTCATACAATTCACAGAAGAAAAAGAAGCCTTACCTACTTCTGCTATGGCAGCAGGCGCAGGAGCTGTTTGTTTCTTTGCTCTTAGAGTTGATGCTGATCTTTCCATCGCTCCAGTCCTTACCCTGTCTCTTGCTGCCCTGAATTTCCCTTTTCCTCATCTTCTTTGTCTCCATATGGACCTCTGCACACTTGAACGAGGAGGCCTGAGAGAGAATACCAAGCCTGGTCCTCTTCACCTCCTCAGCTGCTGTAGCAGTGAATTTTTATCCATGAGAGCTGGCTCAAAAGCAACAGGGCCCAACCAGAAAATTGCTCAGAAATCCCAAATTGCTACAAGAGCAGAAGAGGAATTTCATCTTGGAGGTAAATGCAGGACTCCACCGGTAACGTAGCCTCTGAAATACTGCAGAACAGCTCTTCAAGCCTTTCATGCTTACAGTCTCTTAGGTGATTGATGAATTGCTGATTTAAAAAAAAAAAAAATAGTGTGTCCTCAGCAGAATTCTTCCTTTCTTTCCTCCCCTACATCCATCAAGAGGACTTCTGCCCTGTCCTGCTCTGCTGCAAAACATCCTGCGGGACCATTTGCCGGGGAACTGGTTGTCACAGAAAACCCAAGGGCTCAGGAAAGAGCAACAGTCTCTTCTGCAGCAAAACTGGGGGTGTTTTGGTTTTAATGTGAAGCTTTGGGTTGTAGTCCTTGTCCCCAGGCACCCAAATGACACTTACATTCACAGACCAGTTGCCCTTCAGCTGCTTGACTGTGGCTGCAAAGATTGTCCTTCACACACTCCCCATCTCTCTGTGTGCAAGGATACACAGACAAAGCATGTTCCTGTCTCCTGGTTTGCACTCTCTTGCTTTCAAATGATAGCAAATGTTGCCTTTCAGCTGCTTGACTGTGGCTGCAAAGATTGTCCTTCACACACTCCCTATCTCTCTGTGTGCAAGGATAAAACATGTTCCTGTCTCCTGGTTTGCACTCTCTTGCTTTCAAATGGTGGCAAACGTTGCCTCTCAACTGCTTGACTGTGGCTGCAAAGATTGTCCTTCACACACTCCATATCACTCTGTGTGCAAGGATAAAACATGTTCCTGTCTCCTGGTTTGCACTCTCTTGCTTTCAAATGATGGTAACTGTTGCCCCTCAACTGCTTGACTGTGGCTGCTCAGATTGTCCTTCACACACTCCCTATCTCTCTGTGTGCAGGGATAAAACATGTTCCTGTCTCCTGGTTTGCACTCTCTTGCTTTCAAATCATGGCAAATGTTGCCTCTCAGCTGCTTGACTGTGGCTGCAAAGATTGTCCTTCACACACTCCCCATTTCTCTGTGTGCAAGGATAAAACATGTTCCTGTCTCCTGGTTTGCACTCTCTTGCTTTCAAATGATGGTTAACTGTTTGCCTGGAGCTGGGCAGGACAGTTGCACGTGACATAAGGTGATGGAATTATCTTCAGGAAGCTGTAAAGGTAAGGTACTAATAGCTGGGAAGTGAAAATATTCAACGAGTGCTTTTGCTTGTAGCCAAAGTCACCGGCTAGAGAGGAACAGTCTGGGAGGTTGTTATGGAAACAAGTCCCTGGAGGCACCTACTTTGCTTCACAAGGATGTGCTCTGCCTTCAAAAGGAAACAGCCAGAGAGATTTGTATTTTTGACCATCCAGGAGCGAGTGCTAAATGCTGAGAATTTGAGGTAAGACTTCAGCAAGCATCTCAGGGATTTGGTGACACCAGGCCTTTGCCAAGGTCAACAGCACGGGTGCCACTATGTCACTTCAGACACTTGGGAAAACAAAACCCTAAAAACTGAAGGCTCCTTAAAAAAAAAAGTCAAATTTCAGAAGTTCTATAATATGTAGTGGGACTTCACTGCCTTGCTTTTTAAGGAGATGCTCAGAGAACCATGGAATCATAGAATTGTTAGGGTTGGAAGAGACATCAAGGATCAGCCAGTTCCAACCCCCCTGCCATAGGCAGGGACACCTCACACTACAGCAGGTTGCCCAGAGCCACATCCAGCCTGGCCTTCAAAACCTCCAGGGATGAAGCTTCCAACACCTCCCTGGACAACCTGTGCCAGTCTCTCACCACCCTCATGGGGAAGAACTTCTTCCTAACATCCAATCTCAATCTCCCCATTTCTAGCTTTTTTTCCATTCCTCCCAGTCCTATCCTGACACCCTAAAAAGTCCCTCCCCAGCTTTAAGAACTGACAGGCTTAAACACAAATTCCCTAGGTTACAACTTCCAAGCTTCTGGTGGATCTCAAAGGTCTCTTCTAACCTGGTTAATTCTATTCTATTCTATTCTATTCTATTCTATTCTATTCTATTCTATTCTATTCTATTCTATTCTATTCTATTCTATTCTATTCTATTCTATTCTATTCTAATTCTATCCTATTCTATTATAATGCTTCTTTTAGCTGTAACACAAAAAAACCCAACCCAAACCAAATCAGAAACACAGGAGCAAACAGCACTTAGTTGATTAGATGGTGTTGGGTGATAGGTTGGACTTGATGATGTCAAAGGTCTTTTCCAACCTGGTTAATTCTATTCTATTCTATTCTATTCCTGTTTTCCACATTTTCCTTTGCACTTTCTTGTCACAGCTGAAAAAGGTGGCTGGCAAAAAGGGCACAAAGCTGTTTGCAGCAAGGTTCCTTCACACCAGCGCTTTGTGTACGCACGTGCACGTGGTGTCCACGTGTCCGGGCGCCAGCAACGCCCCAGCGAGAAGCTCACAGCTGAGTTTCACCTGAGAGCAGGACATCTCTTTTAAAAGAACATCCCTTTACAAGACAAGCTGGGCCACCAATATTTTGTCTCACATATGTGCCAGAGACTCCATGCCCAGCTGGTCTGCCAGCGCTGGTTGGGAGAACAACCTGTTCTGAGCAGGGAGGGCTCCTGCCTGGAAGGGGCAATGGGGTCAGGCCCAAGGGATGAAACCAGCAGAGGAATTTTCTGACGTAGGCTCAGTGTGCCTCATGCTGCCTCCTGAACTTGTGCTTAACCTGAGGTTTTTTATATCTTGCTTTGGGGGAACTTTGATCAGCTGATACAGTCAGGCACAAAATAACCCCAAACATGGGCATTCTGCTAGGAGACAGCAGCAGCCTTCCAACACCCCTCTCACACAGCAGGTTCTCTTGCTAGTTTCCAGTGCATCTGCTAGAGCAACACAGCATTTGAAAGAGTCAGAAAAGATTTCATGCTAGCGACCCTGGAACACAACTGAGAACAGCAGCAGCTTTTTACTGAAGTAACTCAACAGCCAAGACAACTTTATGCACACAATTGACAGAGATGCCACATGCTGGTCCTTCCTCGGCCCCTCTTACTCACCAGGGTTTCTTACTCACTGACTGGTTCCATGCTTCAAGGGATGCAATGTGGCTCCCAAGGCTCAGACAATCACAGGCATTTGCCACAGTCCCAATGAAGCAAAGATGTGTTCAGCACCTATGCACTCAGGGAAACTCCTCTCAGCTAACAGAGCCCTCACCCCATCAGACTTGCATCTCCCAGACTGACCTGCAGTTAACTGAGACAAGTGGCATTTTGCTCCTGTTTTCAGCAAAAGGGAAAGCAGAGATTTTTAGTCTAATGGCTGTGCACTGAACCCAAGGGAGATCCCTGCACATTAAAAACCTTTGAGAAGACAACAGGACTCTGGAGAGCTGCAGCAGCTCGGATTTACACAAACAACTTCTCCTTCTCCTGTACGACAAGGGCCCAGATGGGGAGAGGCCACAATAAAAGCACTGTAGGCACGGAGCCAGATCTCAAGACAACTGAAAAAAACACCAAATAGAGCAACAAAGATGCAAACAGATCCTGCCTCACCACCAGTCCTGTAGTCAGTTCTGACTATAGTAAGGTCAATGCCTTTAGCATTCTTAGCTTTATGGTTCAAAGCAATGAAAGAAGGCATAATCTATACACACAGGTAAAATATATTCAATCTACCTTTGCATCTTGATATTCTGCCTGGTTTATGTGTTACATGCAATATGTAGTGCCTTCCAATATGCATATCATACAGCATGGTGCAAGGCATTAATGGCTGCTTTCATACACACAGGTGAAGGCAGAAACCACGCTTGGATTTGAAACAGGAAAGGCCTTTTCCTTGCCAACAGAATCTGAAAGCATCCATTTCCTCCTCGTCACAGACTGGCAGCATTTGAGACATGTTTAAAGTCAGATGTAAGGCAGAGCTGATTTAAAAATAATAGCAATAATAATAAATTATCTGGGAAGCAAAATGTGCATCTCAAGATGCAAATACTTCTGGTCCCTGGGAAAACCCAGCACTGCAGGCCAAACTATGCATTTTGCCTTGCTAGCATAAACTGCTCTCAGAAAGCCTAGAGCACATATAAGACATTGCTGTGTTGCCTGTCTCATGCAAAACCACACTGCTGTCTCTTCTGCCCACGAAACACCAAGAACTGGCTAGACCAGTGATACAGCAAAAGCATCTCTTCAAGGCTAGCTGTTTCTCCTCGCATTTGGAAGGCCTGGGGCAGGCTGCTGGATTTGTGCAGATGGCTGAGGGGAGCTTGTACCTGTTCCAGTCTGAGCTTCAAATGCTGACACGCTTAACCTGGGGCATGCCGTTGGATTTGTGCAGATGGCTTAGGGAAGCTGGTACCTGTTCCAGTCTGAACTTCCAACGCTGACATGCTTACCCTGGGGCAATTTATGCCTGTGACCTGCTAAATCAGTGCAGTCTCGCAGACAGCACCAAGTGCGGCTGTCTGTGGTCAGGGCTTTTCAGCAACGCCAACAAAATACCAACAACAAAACTTCCCTCAGCTATCAGAAATGCTTCAGTACAAACACAGTGGCCCTCACGTGCCTGAATACAGAACTGGGTATCTGAAGCATAAAGAACATCTCTTGAAATGCTACTGTGTGGACACAAGCTGAAGAGAAAACAGAGTTTACTCCAACGTGCCTTGCATCAGAAGGCACTTACCACTCTGAAGAGTAAGCTGGTACTATGACAGCCAGTTAACATCAGGGCACTGGCACAAATAAGGCTGAAATAAGCTCAAAGCACAGAGAATCTCCATCAAGCCTGTTGCTTTCTACAAGCCTGGGGTTGGTAAATGGTATGTAGTTTACAAGCAGCAGAGAGCTTTCAGAACTATGCACCTCCTCTGAAAGACAAACCAAGAGGCTCTTTAGCATGCCAAAGGCTGCAAAGAAGGCAGGCATCTGCTTGCCGACTTTCCCCTACAGCTGCAGAACTGACTGAGATGCTGGCTCCAGCGTTTCCATTATTCAAAGGCAATGGCATGGCAGGCGCGACTGATCACAGAGCCAAGGGCACTGCGCTGGCACGGGAACTGAGGGCACAGCTTGAGCCAGATGTTTGTAGCCCCTTTAACTGTTTACCCCCTGCTGAATCCTTCAGCTGAAGTAGCGGCGAGGGCTTCTCTGCCGGCGGAGTAGCAAGGCTAGGTTTGAGAGCAAACATCGGCTTGAAGCAGTCTTCAAAAACGGACAAAGAAATTCACGGGGATGACAGCTAGCACTCCACGGAACAAAGCAAGAACATTTCCGGCTGCACACGGCAATGAGGAACAGCAAATCGAGCCAGAAGAGCCCATTATCACAATCATCCTGTTTACGGTGTCACAATTCACAGTCTGGCATCTAAATGCTGAATAGATCCAGCTGCTAGAAGGGAAGACGGCTGCGCAGCAGCTGGCAGCTCTGTGCCCGGACCCAGGGTAACAAAACCGATCACACCTCCGTCAGCATTTTCTTCTCTTTATAGCCTTGGTTGTTGGGAGGAATGAAATTGGAGTATTTCATGGACTCCAGGTCTTCTGCTTCCAGGAATTCAGATTTGCTGAGGGATTGGTTGCTGTCCCCCTTCTTGGGCTCAGAGAAGGGTGACTGCTGCTGGCCACAGGTGACGTGGGTGTACTGGCACTGCTCTTCGTGATCAGTCTCTCGGTGGTAGAAGTAGTTGAAGTTGGACACGATGACAGGGACAGGCAGGGCGATGGTAAGCACACCTGCGATGGCACACAGGGAACCCACAATCTTGCCACCAATTGTCATGGGATACATGTCCCCATAGCCCACGGTGGTCATGGACACCACTGCCCACCAAAAGGCATCAGGGATGCTAGTGAACAGGGAGTCGGGGTCATCAGTCTCTGCAAAGTAGACAGCACTGGAGAAGAGGATCACCCCAATGAAGAGGAAGAAGATGAGAAGGCCCAGCTCCCTCATGCTGGCCTGGAGAGTCTTCCCCAATATCTGCAGCCCCTTGGAGTGCCTGGAGAGCTTGAAGATCCTGAAGACTCTGACCAAGCGGATGACTCTGAGGATGGCCAGGGACATGGCTTGCTGCTGGCCCCCATTGTTGCTGCTGCTGCCAGGCTGCTGCTTCTGCTGCTGCTGCTGGGCCAGCTCGGTGCCCAGGGTGATGAAGTAGGGGATGATGGCCACAATGTCAATGATGTTCATGATGTTGCGCGAGAACTCGGGCTTGCTGGGGCAGGCGAAGAAGCGGACGAGGAGCTCAAAGGAGAACCAAATGATGCACAGGGTCTCTATGAGGAAGAAAGGGTCGGTGAAGAAGGGGCCGGCGCCGGCGGCGGTGTGCAGGGGCGGCGGAGTCCCACTCGGCGGCGGTGGCGGTGGCAGCAGCAGCGCCTCGTCGCCCAACGGCGCCGCCTCCCCGAAGTCGGGCTGGGTGCCCTTGGGCTCCTGTCGAAACTCGGGCAGGGTCTCCAGGCAGAAGATGACGATGGAGATGAGGATGACCAGCACGGAGACAATGGCGATGGCCCGGGCTGGCCCGGAGCTCTCAGGGTACTCAAAGAGCAGCCAGACCTGGCGCTGGAAGTGGTGCTGGGGCAGGGGCTTCTCTTCTTCTGGAATGAAGCCCTCGTCCTCCCGGAAGGTCTCGATGGCCTCCTGGCCCAGTTGGTAGAAGCGAATCTCCTCCAGGAAGATGTCGAGGGGCACATGGACCGGCCGGCGGAGCCGCCCCCCGGACTGGTAGTAGTAGAGGATGGCGTCGAAGCTGGGCCGGTTGCGGTCGAAGAAGTACTCGTTGCGGAGCGGGTCGAAGTAGCGGACCCGGCGACTAGGGTCGCCCAGCAGCGTGTCGGGGAAAATGGAGAGGGTTCGCAGCTGCGTCTCGAACCGCAGCCCGGAGATGTTGATCACCAGCCGCTCACTGCTGCAGCAGCTGCCGCCGCTCCGCTCCTCACCCGCCGCCTCCGCCTCCGTCTCGCCGCCGCCCGCCCGCGGGGCCGCCAGCGCCAGCGGCTCCTCCGCCCGCATCCTGCCGGCTCTGCCCTGCCGCCGCCGCCGTAGCCTTCGGTCCCCTCGCCTTCAGAGCACACCGCCGCCGCCACCCGCCGCCATCCGCCCGCAGCCCTGCTGCCACCGCCGTCCGCCCCGCGCCCCGCCTGTTGCGCCCCGGTGCGGCCGCGCTCGCCCAGCGGCGGCTCCGCGGGACTCCTGGCTCCGACTCCTCCGTGCTCTGCCCGGCGCCGGGGCACCGCGCCGCTGCACGGCGCGCCCGGCTCTGCCCTCCCCGCCGCGTACACACACACACGGGAGGGGGGGGGAACGGGGAGGAGAGGGAGGGGGACGAGCACACGCACACACACACGGTTCCACGGAGGGAGGGAGACGGGGGGGGTGGGGAGGGGGACGCAGACACACGCGCCCCTGAGCAGAGGCGCACACGGACACGGACAGACAGAGAGACATAGGCAGATAGAGGCAGCGCCCCCACGGACGCGCTCAGATGCAGGCAGCTGCCCGCTCCCACACAGCGAGACACATGCACGCACCCGCGGACGTGCGCGGGGGCTAGAGCTCGCCCCCCGCCCGCAGCAGCCCCAGCTCAGGGTCGTCGGGCTTTTGGGAGAGGTACCCCCCGAGAAGATCCCGCTGCGAGCTGCAGCTCTCCGGCCAGCAGCTTCGCGACAGCTTGCCCAAGGGGTGGCACCGCCCCAGCCCTTCTTTTCTGCCACCCTTCCAGGATGAGAACTTGCCCCTGCCCCTTCTTCAGTCAAAACCCTGACGGGGACTGTCACACGCCGCCGGCTCCGGTCAGTGCTCGGAGCTCAGCAGTGGGACCCGGGAGACCTCGGTGTTGTTCCTGTCCCTGCCGCAGGCTTGTAGTTGACCTTGAGCGAGTCGCTCCATGCCTGTGGCTCGCGGACCTCCATTTATAAATGTCATTGCCATGGATGCAAGCACGGCAGTGGCATCGGACCATCCACACATGGAGACAACCTGTCACACGGTGAACAGTGCAGCTGGGGATGGGTGCAGGTAAATGCAGTTTCTCTCCTCTCATTTGCGGTGGATAGAGCTTGCCCCTTCTTCCAGGTACTAACCCGGTGAGCTTGCTCATTTTTGTGTCAGCACTTAGGCTCCCTGAGAGCCAAAGCTGTGTTTCACGGGCAGGCTACCAGTTCTTTTGGCTTTAGAAACCTGTGGCTTGCTACAGCTGTGTCATTCTTGGCATCTGAAAGCACAGAGAAACCCACGACAGTGTACTTCCTGCCTCTGGAAATGGGGCTAACAGGTGAAGCTGCTTCCACCCTTTCCAGGACAAAAGTCTTTCATTGCCTTGAAAGCCTTTTGTCAGCACTAAATATTATTAACCAGGCTTTTATCATCATAGCATTCAATGCCTCTTGCTGGCTGGGAGCCATATGCTTAGCCTACACTCTCTCTGAGCAGCACAGACCTAGAAGAAAACATTCCCCTCTTCACCCCTCCTCCTGATTCCTCTCTAACTAGCTGGAAATATTCAGGTACTTCAGGCTCCGGACATTTTGACCGGCTGCCTGTGGCTGCCTCGTTAGGCTGTGTCCTCAGGAAGGAGGTGAATGTGATTTAAATGTCCCTTAATGCTTTCTTTCCTTTCTCACTCATTAGCACTGAAGATGGCTGGTGCAACACGAAGCCCTTTTGGTTTGGTTGTTTTCTCATTTACGTGGAGATGGCTGTCACGCAGGGAGGCACATTTTCCTTCATCTTATACATCATTAGGGCATGGCAACCAGATGAAAAATACTTGGGGGGGGGGAATACACCTTTTCTTTTAAGAAGAAATAAATAACTAATGGAATCAGTGTTTAGCTTTGCTATAGTCAAATGCTTCTTGCTGAGATTCCATTATTCTTCCTTCCCCCCCCCCCCCCCCCCAATTATTATGATGAATTATTCATTGAGGGGACTATTTGAAACGTAATGATGATTTATTCATTCACATGGTTAGCTGTTGAGGAAAAAAGAAAACACAACAAACCACCTTTGGGGAGGGATGGAAAAGCTCCTGAGGTTTGTAAGAGGATCCAGGGCATGCCTGCACTGCAATCACGGCTGTGATAAGAGCTCATCTTGTGCTGGATTTAAAGGAGGAAGCCTCGAGCAGCGTTAGTAGAGACAGTGTGGAGCTCCACAGTGGTTTGCAGGACGATTTTCCCAGCCCACACAAACATTTTGTGCTGCCACAGCTCTGCTCTTCACGTCACCTGAGCTATGACTGAGGTGCCTCCACGCAGGCTGCAGTCCCACCCCACCATGTCGATGCTCTCTGCTTACCTCCTACCACACACAGTCCATCTCTGAGTGGGCACCACCTGTGCTTGCTGCTGAAAGCCCTTCAGAAGTCGCTGCATTTCCTTCTGTGCTGCACCTCAGGCTCAGCACTAAACCCATGAGCCTTTGCAACCTGCAGCTAAACTCTTTTTAGCACACAGCCTGTTCCCAACCTGATCCACGCCACGCTGCCTGTGGAGCCGCGCCCCTCACTTCTATATTAAGAGGCGATGCCAGCTGCCACCATTCAGCCTCCGTGTGGATCTTGCTTGGCCAGCATCTTGCAGCAGCACACGGTTTTCAAAGCTGGAGAGCAACAGCAAGGATGATCCAGGCATGTCAGAGAGAGAGAGAGACGAGAGGTGAATCCCAAAGCAGCCCTCCAGAAAGCCACGCAGCACTACCATAACACTCTGAGGGATTTGGCTTCCAGGTCTGAAACCAGCTCCACAAGGTTAATGCTACCTAAAGGTGCCAATAAGTTTCTCTTTGAGAGAGTGATGGAGGCCCTTTCCCTGGAGATATTTAAGGTGAGGCTCTACAAGGCCCTGGGCAGCCTGATCTGGTTGGGGATGTCCCTACTGACTGCAGGGAAGTCACACTGGATGACCTTTGGAGGTCCCTTCTAGCCTGGACCATTCGATGATTCTGTATGTTCATATCCTCCAAGCTCAGGGAATGGAATGGAATGGAATGGAATGGAATGGAATGGAATGGAATGGAATGGAATGGAATGGAATGGAATGGAATGGAATGGAATAGAATAGAATAGAATAGAATGGAACAAACCAGGTTGGAAGAGACCTTTGTAATCATCAAGCCAACCTGTCAACCAACACCATCTAATCAACTAAACCATGGCACCAAGCACCCCATCCAGTCTCTTCCTAAACACCTGCAGTGATGGGGACTCCACCACCTCCCTGGGCAGCACATTCCAATGGCCAATCTCTCTTTCTGGGAAGACTTTCTCCCTAACATCCAGCCTAAACCTCCCCTGGTGCAGCTTGAGACTGTGTCCTCTTGTTCTGGTGCTGCTTGCCTGGGAGAAGAGACCAACCCCCACCTGGCTAAAACCTCCCTTCAGATAGATGTAGAGAACAAGAAGGTCTGCCCTGAGCCTCCTCTTCTCCAGGCTAAGCAACCCCAGCTCCCTCAGCCTCTCCTCACAGGGCTGTGCTCCAAACCCCTCCCCAGCTTTGTTGCCCTTCTCTGGACACCTTCCAGCAACTCAACATCTTTCCTAAACTGAGGGGCCCAGAACTGGACACAGGACTCAAGGTGTGGCCTAACCAGTGCTGAGTCCAGGGGCAGAATGACCTCCCTTTTCATCATGGGATTAAAATCATCCTGGCCTGCCAGATGGTCACAATTTTAGGCTCACAACACAGCCCTGTGCTGTGTATGCCCATGAATGAGTAGGTCAGAAGATAACAGCATTATGCAGACCCCTCACCAGAAAATGGAAGAAGGATATTGCAGTTTATTTGCTAGGCAGCTTAGAATTACTGAAGCATAGAAACACTGCATCTAACTTCAGGTTCTGCAGTATCAGACACAACTGCTTTTAGATGTCTGTCCACCTTTCATCTGGATTTTGTCATCTTTGGGTTCTATTCAACACTTTTTGCTCCATCATTCAATTTCCATTCAGTTTTCATCCCTTAATTGATTTCTATCCTACAGTCCCTGAGCTGGTCCAAATGTTTATTCTGTCATCCTGTGCCTTGGCTCCTGCCTATGTTACATCCTCCTTGTTCTCAGCTTCTATCCTTTCCCAACCCTTTCAAGTTCCCTGTTTTATCCTTCCTCATATCCCAGTCCCTTCTGCTCCTAATCTTTCTCTCTTAAGTTTGGCTCAGTCCCCCAAATCCCAAATAGTTCAAGGGCCACCCTTCCATGCAAGAGTCATGCACTAGTCAGGGTTGGGAGGGACCACAAAGATCATCTAGTTCCATCCCCCCTGCCATGGACAGGGACACCTCACACTACAGCAGGCTGCTCAGAGCCACATCCAGCCTGGCCTTAAAAACCTCCAGGGATGAGGCTTCCACCACCTCCCTGGGCAACCTGTGCCAGTCTCTCACCACCCTCATGAGGAAGAACTTCTTCCTAACATCCAATCTGCATCTTCCTATTCCTATATTTGTTCCATTCCCCCTATCCCTATCACTCCCTGACACCCTAAAAAGTCCTTCCCCAGATTTCTTGTCACCCCCTTAAGATACTGGAAGGCCACAATTAGGTCTCCTCAGAGCCTTCTCTTCTCCAGACTGAACAACCCCAACTCCCCTCAGTCTGTCCTCATAGGAGAGGAGCTCCAACCCTCTGATCATCCTTGTTACCCTTCTCTGGACATGCTCCAGCACCTCCAGATCCTTCCTGCAATAGGGGCTCCAGAACTGGACACAGTACTCCAGGTGAGGTCTCACCAGAGCAGAGTAGAGGGGGAGAATCACCTCCCTTGACCTGCTGGCTCTGCTTCTCTTGATGCAGCCCAGGATGGGATTTGCTTTCTGGGCTGCAAGTGCTCACTGCTGGCTCATGTTGAGCTTCTCATCCACCAGCACCCCTAAGTCCTTTTCTTCAGGGCTGCTCTCAAGCCATCCCCTGCCCAGCCTGTATCAGTGCTTGGGATTGCCCTGACCCAGATGCAGAACCTGGTATTACTGCCAGGACAGCAAGGAAGTCTTTAAAATTCTCTTGTGGCATTTGGGACCTCTCCCTTTGTGTGCAAGGGATATATGCAGCCCTCTTTGTTCTTCCAAAGGCATAGTGAGGACAATTATTTTAGCCCAGGTACGCAAAGCCCTTGCTAGGAGTCCTGGCTAAGATCAGATTGCACATGCTGCCAGTGGCACCTCTCACACTTTTTAGCTGGTGGTGTTTGCAGCAGAAAAGACAGATTTAGAAAGTTAAAGTAGACTTGTGTTTGCATGAGTGCCCAGAAAGCCAATCCCATCCTGGCCTGCATCAAGAGAAGCAGAGCCAGCAGGGCCAGGGAGGTGATTCTCCCTCTCTGCTCTGCTCTGGTGAGACCCCACCTGGAGTACTGTGTCCAGTTCTGGAGTCTCTGTTACAGGAAGGATCTGGAGGTGCTGAATGTGTCCAGAGAAGGGCCAGAAGGATGATCAGAGGGCTGGAGCTCCTCTCCTGTGAGGACAGACTGAGGGAGCTGGGGCTGTTCACTCTGGAGAAGAGAAGGCTCTGAGGAGACCTAATTGTGGCCTTCCAGTATCTGAAGGGGGCTACAAGAAAGCTGGGGAGGAACCTTTTAGGATGTCAGGCAGTGATAGGACTAGGGGGAATGGAACAAAACTAGAAATGGGTAGATTCAGATTGGATGTTAGGAAGAAGTTCTTGACCATGAGCGTGGTGAGACACTGGCACAGGTTGCCCAGGGAGGTGGTGGAAGCCTCAACCCTGGAGGTTTTTAAGGCCAGGCTGGATGTGGCTGTGAGCAACCTGCTGTAGTGTGAGGTGTCCCTGCCCATGGCAGAGGGGGTTGGAACTGGATGATCCTTGAGGTCCCTTCCAACCCTACCATTTCTCTGGTTCTGTGACTGGAGGTTTGAGAGAGCTGTGTCATACAAAACAACAACACTCTCACTTGCTCATTGTGAAGCTAATTTTAACAGAGTGAGAACAGGTAGTTGTATATGTTGGAGAAAAGAGAAATAAGTGACATTACCTTTTAAGAGATCATGTAGCTTCCTCCTAAGTGGACCAGATAACAATCCAGCTCAATGCCTTGTACTCAATATAAGGGCACATGGAAGGAGAAAGAATCTGTTACATTAAGGTAATCCAATCAAGGACCTTTCACTGCAAAGGTGATAATAACAGGGGAGAGAGAAAGAAACACACAGAGGAACAAATCTGATAGCTGAGAGGTAGTGGATGCAAGGACAAACAGCAAAAGCCTTCCTCTGCTATTAAGAAACTCCAGGCCATTAGGAAACTCCAGGCAGAGTATTGGAGAGGGCCAGCCTGGGGCTTGTAATGATGGATAAGAAAGGCTTGGAGTTGTTTTGCTTAGCCTGGAGAAGAGAAGACTCCAGAAAGACCTTAGAGCTGCTTTCCAATAGCTGAAGGGATCCTACAGGAAGGCTGCAGAGAGACTTTTCATCAGGGTGTGTAGAGACAGGACAAGGGGGAATGGTTTGAAGCTGAGGGAGAGCAGGGTCAGACTGGATCTTAGGAAGAAGTTCTTCAATACGAGGGTGGTGAGGCTCTGGAACAGGCTGCCCAGGGAGGCTGTGGCTACCTTCTCCCTGGGGGTGTTGAAGGCCAGGTTGGATGAAGCCTTGATCAGCTGAGTGCAGTTTGGGGATGTCCCTGTCCATGTTGGGGAGGTTGTAGTAGATGATCTCTGAGGTCTCTTCCAACCTGAGCCATTCAAGGATCCTAGGAACAGAAGGGGCTGGGATATTTGAGGGGGACCTGTGGGACTGTGCAAAACTTGTCTAGGAAAATCTGGAGAAATAGAAAGAGGCAGAGAGGAGAGGGTATGAGAAGGTGTGGGTCCTGTGCCAGCAGTTGCTGATGTCGTGGAAGGACTTGTCTGCCCCAGCCCTGCCCTTGATCACTGCAGCCTGTTGTGGTTTATCACTAAATCCTTCCTTCACTGTCATTCCTGCCCCTTGTCTAATCACACAGAATCACAGAATCAGCCAGGTTGGAAGAGACCTCCGAGATCATCAAGACCAACTGATCACCCAAGCCCATCTAATCAAACAGACCATGGCACTGAGTGCCTCATCCAGTCTCTTCCTAAACACCTCCAGTGATGATGACTCCACCACATCCCTGGGCAGCATATTCCAATGGGCAATCTCTCTTTCTGTGAACTTCTTCCTAACCTCCAGCCTAAACCTCCCCTGGTGCAGCTTGAGACTGTGTCCTCTTGTTCTGGTGCTGGTTGCCTGGGAGAAGAGACCAACCCCCACCTGGCTACAACCTCCCTTCAGGTAGTTGTAGAGAGCAAAAAGGTCTCCCCTGAGCCTCCTCTTCTCCAGGCTAAGCAACCCCAGCTCCCTCAGCCTCTCCTCACAGGGCTGTGCTCCAGACCCCTCCCCAGCTTTGTTGCCCTTCTCTGGATATGTTCAAGCAACTCAGTGTTGTAGGAACAGGGTTCCAGCAACCATGAGCACCTTCTTATTGTATGTGGTGCTGGCTCTAGGGTCAGAAGGGGAGTACCAGGACCCTGGGTGTTCATGCCTCAACCTCAGGTGGGTTAGAGTCTCAGCCCATTCCCTGGATTTGGATCAGTTTCTGTGTGTCCTGGGTACAGATGATGGGGGAACAAAGTGAGTGGGGGGCTCAGAGCAAGCAGCTGGAGCAGGACTGTGTGTCACAGCTCATGTGCTGAGTGTTGGAGGGAGAGTGCTTGTGTCTCCCCCAGCCTGAAGTGTGTGGGCTGTGCATGTGCAACTTCCTAGTAAGCTCCAAGATGCACCAAGCCAGTAAGTAGGAGGTCCTGGATCTGGTATCAGGTGGATGGGGGAGGTCTATGTTTGTATTTGTAGGGATCCTGTATGTGTGGGATACCTATAAGATGAGTGTGTGAGTGTGGCTGCTTGCTAGTAGTCACTGAGAATAGAATAGAATTGACCAGGTTGGAAAAGACCTTTGAGATCATCAAGTCCAACTTATCACCCAACACCATCTAATCAACTAAACCATGGCACCAAGTGCCTCATCCAGGCTCTTCTTAAACACCTCCAGGGATGGTGACTCCATCACCTCCCTGGGCAGCACATTCCAATGGCCAATCTCTCTTTCTGGGAAGAATTTCTTCCTCACATCCAGCCTAAACCTCCCCTGGCACAGCTTGAGACTGTGTCCTCTTGTTCTGGTGCTGGGTGCCTGGGAGAAGAGACCAACTACCTCCCTTCAGGTACTCGTAGACAGCAAGGTCTCCCCTGAGCCTCCTCTTCTGCAGGCTAAGCAACCCCAGCTCCCTCAGCCTCTCCTCCCAGGGCTGTGCTCCAAACCCCTCCCCAGCTTTGTTGCCCTTCTCTGGACACCTTCCAGCAGCTCAACATCTTTCTTGAACTGAGGGGCCCAGAACTGGACACAGGACTCAAGGTGTGGCCTAACCAGTGCTGAGTACAGGGGCAGAATGACCTCCCTGCTCCTGCTGGCCACGCTGTTCCTGATGCAGGCCAGGATGCCATTGGCCTTCTTGGCCACCTGGGCACACTGCAGGCTCATGTTCAGCCTACCATCAACCAGCACCCCTAGGTCCCTCTCTGCCTGGCCGCTCTCCTGCCACTCTGACCCCAGCCTGTAGCACTGCATGGGGTTGCTGTGGCCAATGTGCAGAACCTGGCACTTGGATGTGTTCAATCTCCTGCCCTTGGACTCTGCCCATCTGTCCAGCCTGTCAGGGTCCCTCTGCCGAGCTCTCCCACCCTCTAACAGATCAACTCCTGCCCCCAGCTTGGTGTCACCTGCAAACTTACTGATGATGGACTCGATCCCCTCATCCAGATCATCGATAAAGCTATTGAACAGGATGGGGCCCAGCACTGATCCCTGGGGGACACCACTAGTGACTGACTGTCCAGCCTATCTAACATCCCTCCTGCACAGCCCGAAGAAGCAAGGCCCAGCTCTTGGTTAGGCAGTCCAGCCCCTCCCACTTGTCAGGGAGACAACCTGCTCAGCTCAGTGCAAATAAATCCCCAGAGCTTTTGGTGGCAAACCTCTGAGGGGTCTCTGAGGAAATAGATGGTGAAGGAATGGACTGAGTGAAAATGCCTTCAAGGACAGCAGTCAGCTCCCCGTGACATCGGGACAGCCTCCCTGCCAAATGTTCCAGCTCTGCTCCAAAAGAAAAAGCAGGGAAGCTTTGCAGCACAGGGAGTGCAATAATTTTTGACAGGCAAAGCAAAAACATTTTCCACCAGGCTCTGTTTCAGAGGCAGCCAAATAATCTTTTTTTTTCCCCCCTTTTTCCTCCCCCCTTTTGTTTGCTTTAGCAGAAGCTTTCCAAATAAAAGCCACCCACAAACAGCCAAGCAAGTTAGCCTCGAGGTAGGCAACCAACGTGATTGGAACAGGCTCAAGATCAACAAGAAATCCTCCAGCTGGAGCAGAGGGGGCTCTACCAAGCTCTTTAAGACAACAGCAGTATGGTCACTGTGCTTAGTGACAGTACTTTGGGACTCTTTTTACTGAGTATGGACCAAATAGTCTCTGAACTCTATTAGGATAAGATAGGACAGGATAGGATAGGATAGGATGGGATGGGATGGGATGGGATAGGATGGGATAGGATGGGATGGGATGGGATGGGATGGGATGGGATAGGATAGGATAGGATGGGATAGGATGGGATGGGATAGAATAGAATAGAATAGCATAGCATAGCATAGCATAGCATAGCATAGTATAGCATAGCATAGCATAGAATAGAATAGACCAGGTTGGAAGAGACCTTCGAGATCAAGTCCAATCAGCCAACACCATCTAATCACCCAACAGCATCTAATCAACTAAACCATGGCACCAAGTGCCTCATCCAGTCTCTTCCTAAACACCTCCAGTGATGGTGACTCCACCACCTCCCTGGGCAGCACATTCCAATGGCCAGTCTCTCTTTCTGGGAAGAACTTCTTCCTAACATCCAGCCTAAACCTCCCCTAGTGCGGCTTGAGACTGTGTCCTCTTGTTCTGGTGCTGCTTGCCTGAGAGAAGAGACCAACCCCCACATGGCTAAAACCTCCCTTCAGGTAGTTGTAGACAGCAAGAAGGTCTCCCCTGAGCCTCCTCTTCTCCAGGCTAAGCAACCCCAGCTCCCTCAGCCTCTCCTCACAGGGCTGTGCTCCAAGCCCCTCCCCAGCTTTGTTGCCCTTCTCTGGACACCTTCCTGCAACTCAACATCTTTCCTAAACTGAGAGGCCCAGAACTGGACACAGGACTCAAGGTGTGGCCTAACCAATGCTGAGTCCAGGGGCAGAATGACTTCCCTGCTATCAAAAGCCAGCAGAGGGATTTGATGTACTAAAACACAGGCTAATGCTGCTCACACAGTGTTCCCATCTTATTTTCTATAAAGAATAGAAACAGACAATCATAGAATTGTTAGGGTTGGAAGGGACCTCAAGGATCAGCCAGTTCCAACCCCCCTGCCATGGGCAGGGACACCTCACACTACATCAGGGTGTGGCCTAACCAATGCAGAGTACAGAGGCACAATGACCTCCCTGCTCCTGCTGGCCACACTAATACAGTGTGGCCAGCAGGAGCAGGGAGGTCATTGTGCCTCTGTACTCTGCATTGGTTAGGCCACACTTTGAGTCCTGTGTCCAGTTCTGGGCCCCTCAGTTTAAGAAGGACATTGAGACACTTGAACGTGTCCAGAGAAGGGCAACAAGGCTGGGGAGAGGCCTTGAGCACAGCCCTGTGAGGAGAGGCTGAGGGAGCTGGGGTTGTTTAGCCTGGAGAAGAGGAGGCTCAGAGGTGACCTCATTGCCCTCTACAACTACGTGAAAGGTGGTTGTAGACAGGAAGGGGTTGGTCTCTTCTCCCAGGCAACCAGCACCAGAACAAGGGGACACAGTCTCAAGCTGTGCCAGGGGAGGTTTAGACTCGAGGTGAGGAAAAAGTTCTTCACTGAGCGAGTCATTCGTCATTGGAATGTGCTGCCCAGGGAGGTGGTGGAGTCGCCGTCCCTGGAGGTGTTCAAGGGGAGATTGGACGTGGCACTTGGTGCCATGGTCTAGTTGTGGGGTCTGTTGGGACAGGTTGGACTTGATGATCCTTGGGGTCTCTTCCAACCTTGGTTATACTGTGATACTGTGATACTGTAATCAGGTTGCTCACAGCCACATCCAGCCTGGCCTTCAAAACCTCCAGGGATGAGGCTTCCACCACCTCCCTGGGCAACCTGTGCCAGTGTCTCACCACCCTCAAGGGAAAGAACTTCTTCCTAACATCCAATCTGAATCTACCCATTTGTAGTTTTGCTCCATCCCCCTCAGTCCTATCACTCCCTGACACTCTAAAAAGTCCCTCCCCAGCTTTCTTGTAGCCCCCTTCAGAAGCCCCCTTCAAAAGCTTGAAGGCCACAATAAGGTCTTCTCAGAGACCTTGGACCATGGACCTATTGTGACCTCATTGCTGATTTGTTTGTTTTTGTGTGTTTTTTTTTTACATTAGTTGTTTCCAGCAAAGTTGGACATGAAGCCTCTGCAGAGCAGTGTGTTGGAGTGAAACATCATCCACAAGAGAGGAAGAAGGAATTAGAGAGCACTTAAGCCAGCTGGGCATATGCAGGTCTGTGGGGGTCAGTCAGGAAGCTTTTTGTGGCGCTGATGGAGCCAGTGCCATTCAGAGGCCAGTTTTTATCATCCTTAAAAGTTCTGCTGAGGTTCCTGTTTCTGAAAGGCAAATACAAAGCCTCATTTTCAAGAAGGAGGACTCAGGCAGCTGCAGGCCAGTCAGCCTTACTGCCACTCCTCTGAAGATTACAGAGCTTGAAGCCTCATGAAGGGTGAGAATCAGAGAATCACAGAATGGCTTAGGTTGGAAGGGACCTTAGAGATCACCTATTCCAACCTCCCCACCATGGACAGGGACACCTCTCAATTAGACTCTGCTGGCTCAAGGCCTCATCCAACCTGGGCTTGAACACCACCAGCGAGGAGGGATCATCCAGAGTCTCACCATTCTCATCCTGAAGAGAACCTAGCAGGATTTTATCAAAGGCAAATCATATCTGACCAACTTGGGCCAACACTTTTATGACCTAGTTGAGGATGCCTTTGCTTATGCAGAGGGGGTTGGACTAGATGACCTTCAGAGCTCACTTCCAACCCAGACCATTCTATGACTGCTTATGCAGAGGGGGTTGGACTAGATGACCTTCAGAGCTCCCTTTCTACCCAGACCATTCTATGACTGCTTATGGAGAGGGGGTTGGACTAGGTGACCTTCAGAGCTCCCTTTCTACCCAGACCATTCTATGACTGCTTATGCAGAGGGGGTTGGACTAGATGACCTTCAGAGCTCACTTCCAACCCAGACCATTCTATGACTGCTTATGCAGAGGGGGTTGGACTAGATGACCTTCAGAGCTCCCTTTCTACCCAGACCATTCTATGACTGCTTATGCAGAGGGGGTTGGACTAGATGACCTTCAGAGCTCCCTTTCTACCCAGACCATTCTATGACTGCTTATGGAGAGGGGGTTGGACTAGGTGACCTTCAGAGCTCCCTTTCTACCCAGACCATTCTATGACTGCTTATGCAGAGGGGGTTGGACTAGATGACCTTCAGAGCTCACTTCCAACCCAGACCATTCTATGACTGCTTATGCAGAGGGGGTTGGACTAGATGACCTTCAGAGCTCACTTCCAACCCAGACCATTCTATGACTGCTTATGCAGAGGGGGTTGGACTAGATGACCTTCAGAGCTCCCTTTCTACCCAGACCATTCTATGACTGCTTATGGAGAGGGGGTTGGACTAGGTGACCTTCAGAGCTCCCTTTCTACCCAGACCATTCTATGACTGCTTATGCAGAGGGGGTTGGACTAGGTGACCTTCAGAGCTCCCTTTCTACCCAGACCATTCTATGACTGCTTATGCAGAGGGGGTTGGACTAGATGACCTTCAGAGGTCCCTTCCAACCCAGATCATTCTATGATTCTATGGTGAAAAATCTGCTTCTCTGGAGGAGGAGAGTTTGTCTATAGGAAACAACAGTCACTACCCTTTCCTCACTAGATGTGGCACCACTCTGCTACAACTTAGTGGATCCTGAAGAATGTGTTAAACAGCAATGGAAATAGAAAGCTATGCTGCAGATGTCTGACACAAGTCCTCCAATTTTAGGGATTTTCAAGATCTGGAGCTTGGCAGAATCAGCTTTTGGTTTACTGTTAGATGCAGTTCAGAGCCTTGGTGTTAATCTGGGAAGCAGCTCTAGGGTAGCTTTGTTCTAAAGCTTCCTAGAGAGTAAGGGGTTCCAAGGAATGGGTATATTCTCCCAAGCTCCAGCTACTTCTTGCAGAGCATGTCTATAGCTCTGATATCTAAGTATCTAACTGGGCTGTGATCCACCTCAGACATTTAGCAAAGGCTCTGCAAAACGGGAGGAGGATAAGGATCAGCAAGAGCAAAGGATAAAAAAGAGATCTCCTCTAGTCCTGGTGTCAAACTACAGATGTGTAGCTTGGCACCTAACACCAAATTAAACCAAGCCTTTGAGCTCTGTGCACATCTCAAAGCAATGAATCACACACTTTCCATGACATCTCTGCTATTAGAGCTGTCTTAGCCACTTACATCCAGCAGTTTCCTAGTGGCTGCCAAACCAAGCCTCAGTTCCTGTGAGGAGCAAATGGCAACAGCATCACTCTCTGCAAAATAAAGTGGGGACCTGCCTTGATCATGGAAGCATAGGATCATAGAATTGTCAGGGTTGGAATGGACCTCAGGGATTATCCAGTTCCACCCCCCCTGCCATGGGCAGGGACACCTCACACTACAGCAGGTTGCTCACAGCCACATCCAGCCCGGCCTTAAAAACCTCCAGGGATGAGGCTTCCACCATCTCCCTGGGCAAGTTGTGCCAGTGTCTCACCACCCTCATGGGGAAGAACTTCTTCCTAACATCCAGCCTGAATCTACACACTTCTATTTTTTTTTCCATTCCCCCTGGTCCTGTCACTCCCTGACACCCTAAAAAGTCCCTCCCCAGCTTTCTTGGAGCCCCCTTCAGATACTGGAAGGCCACAATTAGGTTTCCTCAGAGCCTTCTCTTCTCCAGACTGAACAACCCCAACTTCCCTCAGTCTGTCCTCATAGGAGAGGTGCTCCAGCCCTCTGATCATCCTTGTTGCCCTTCTCTGGACACGTTCCAGCACCTCCAGATCCTTCCTGTAATAGAGGCTCCAGAACTGGACACAGCACTCCAGGTGGGGTCTCACCAGAGCGGAGTAGAGGGGGAGAATCACCTCCCTGGCCCTGCTGGCTCTGCTTCTCTTGATGCAGCCCAGAATTGGATTGGCTTTCTGGGCTGCAAGTGCACACTGCTGGCTCATGTTGAGCTTCTCATCCACCAGCACCCCCAAGGCCTTTTCTTCAGAGCTGCTATTCTGAGTTTAATGAGATATACATACAGTTAACCAGGTCAAGACTGGATGTGAAGATGTCAACACCCAATGTAATGTAGGGAGAGGAGAGGAGAGGAGAGGAGAGGAGAGGAGAGGAGAGGAGAGGAGAGGAGAGGAGAGGAGAGGAGAGGAGAGGAGAGGAGAGGAGAGGAGAGGAGAGGAGAGGAGAGGAGAGGAGAGGAGAGGAGAGGAGAGGAGAGGAGAGGAGAGGAGAGGAGAGGAGAGGAGAGGAGAGGAGAGGAGAGGAGAGGAGAGGAGAGGAGAGGAGAGGAGAGGAGAGGAGAGGAGAGGAGAGGAGAGGAGAGGAGAGGAGAGGAGAGGAGAGGAGAGGAGAGGAGAGGAGAGGAGAGGAGAGGAGAGGAGAGGAGAGGAGAGGAGAGGAGAGGAGAGGAGAGGAGAGGAGAGGAGAGGAGAGGAGAGGAGAGGAGAGGAGAGGAGAGGAGAGGAGAGGAGAGGAGAGGAGAGGAGAGGAGAGGAGAGGAGAGGAGAGGAGAGGAGAGGAGAGGAGAGGAGAGGAGAGGAGAGGAGAGGAGAGGAGAGGAGAGGAGAGGAGAGGAGAGGAGAGGAGAGGAGAGGAGAGGAGAGGAGAGGAGAGGAGAGGAGAGGAGAGGAGAGGAGAGGAGAGGAGAGGAGAGGAGAGGAGAGGAGAGGAGAGGAGAGGAGAGGAGAGGAGAGGAGAGGAGAGGAGAGGAGAGGAGAGGAGAGGAGAGGAGAGGAGAGGAGAGGAGAGGAGAGGAGAGGAGAGGAGAGGAGAGGAGAGGAGAGGAGAGGAGAGGAGAGGAGAGGAGAGGAGAGGAGAGGAGAGGAGAGGAGAGGAGAGGAGAAGAGAATTAACCAGGTTGGAAAACACCTTTGAGATCATCAAGTCCAACCTATCATCCAATGCCATCTAATCAACTAAACCATAGCACCAACTGCCTCATCCAGTCTCTTCCTAAACACCTCCAGTGATGGAGGCTCCACCACCTCCCTGGGCAGCACATTCCAATGGCCAATCTCTCTTTCTGGGAAGAACTTCTTCCTAACATCCAGCCTAAGCCTCCCCTAGTGCAGCTTACACAATCTGCTACTCATGAGAAGCCTTATATAGTGACTTAGGTTAATGTTGTAGGGAGAGGCATGGGAGCAACTTTCCTTGGCTGGTGGAATCCCTCTAACCTCTTTGGGATCACTCAGAGGGAAGCCAGGGTGTTGGTGTTCATGGAGCTAGGTTCTAACTGTGCTGAGGGTTTTTCTCATAAGTAGTCTTGTAAAATGTGTGGTTGGAAAGCTGCAACTCTGAGAGGGATCTGAGGAGTTCAGATTCAAAGCTGATTAAATATGAATGAGCAGTGTGGCCAGGTGGCCAAAAAAGTCAGTGGCATCCTGGCTTGGATTAGAAACACTGTGGCCATCAGGGTCAGGGAGATAATCATTCCCCTGTGCTGACCTCAAGTGTTGTGTTCAGTTCTGGGCCCCTCACTACAGGAAGAACATTGAGGTGCTGGAGCATGTCCAGAGAAGGGCAATGAGGCTGGAGAAGGGCCTGGAGCACCTGGGCTGTGAGGAGCATCTGAGGGAGCTGGAGTTGTGAAGGCTGAAGAGGCAGCAGCTGAGGGGAGACCTCATTGCTCTCTGCAACTACCTGAAGTGGGGTTGGAGTGAGGAGGGGGCAGCCTCTTCTCCTTGGTGTCAAGCAACAGGACCAGAGGAAATGCTTCCAAGCTGTGTCAGGGGAGGTTCAAGCTAGATGCCAGGAAATATTTCTTCACTGAAAGGGTTTTCAAACACTGGAATACATACATAGAATACATAGAATAAACCAGGTTGGAAGAGACCTTCAAGATCACCGCGTCCAACCCATCAACCAATCCAACACCACCCAAACAACTAACCCACGGCACCAAGCACCCCATCAAGTCTTCTCCTGGAAACCTCCAGTGATGGCGACTCCACCACCTCCCCAGGCAGCCCATTCCAATGGACAATCACTCTCTCTGTATAGAACTTTGTCCTAACATCCAGCCTGAACCTCCCCTGGCGCAGCCTGAGACTGTGTCCTCTTGTTCTGGTACTGCTTGCCTGGGAGAAGAGACCAACATCCGTCTGTCTACAACCTCCCTTCAGGTAGTTGTAGAGAGCAATAAGGTCACCCCTGAGTCTCCTCTTCTCCAGGCTAAGCAACCCCAGCTCCCTCAGCCTCTCCTCGTACGGCTTATGTTCCAAACCCCTCACCAACTTTGTTGCTCTTCTCTGGACTCGTTCCAGCAAGTCAACCTCCTTCCTAATGCCCAGGGCAGTGGTGGAGTCACCATCCCTGGAGGTGTTCCAGCAGTGTGTGGACCTGGTGCTTAGGGACATGGTGTAGTGTTGAGCCTTCAGTGCTGGGTTGAAGGTCGGGCTGGATGATCCTGGAGGCCTCTTCCAGCTGGATGTTTTCTGTGATTCTGTGCAAATGCCAGTCCAGAGGAGGGGATGTGCCCATAAAGGTGTCAGACCTTAACAACACTGGTGTTACCCTTAGTGACAGTGTTGATGCTCACTACTTTGGAAGACAAGGGGGGAAAAAAACCACCCAAACTAATAAAAAGAACTGGGGAAGCATTTTCTTACAGCCTCTATTCTCTCTCCCAAGATGAAGAGATTTTCATTCTTTTCTGCCCTCATACCAGAACTATAAAAAGTCTTTTTCCTCTCAAAATACCTAACATCATCTTAATACCTAACATCATCTTAATGAAGAGGCTGTGGTTAAATAATGCAATCCTTTTTGCCCCAGTTCTGGTATTATTATTTTTTTCCTCTGGTGCTCATCTGAGGCACTAAAAGGAATTAATATTTCATTGCTTTCTATGAAAAATGCATAATGCCTCTCCCAGAGCTTTTCAGCAAGGTTTCAAACTCCAGTGCCTGTGGTGCAGAAGGGAAGTGCTTGCTGGTTTTTGCTCTCCCTGGAGTCAAGGACTCCATGTGGGAAACCTCCTAAATTATGTGTTTAAAAAAATACATAAACATTAAGAGGAGCCTTAAATTTGTCATGGAAACTGGGTTTGAACTGGCAGGTTTAGTGTCATGTTTCAGTTGTACATCTCTGGATAGGATAGGATAGGATAGGATAGGATAGGATAGGATAGGATAGGATAGGATAGGATAGGATAGGATAGGATAGGATAGGAGAGAAGAGAAGAGAAGAGAAGAGAAGAGAAGAGAAGAGAAGAGAAGAGAAGAGAAGAGAAGAGAAGAGAAGAGAAGAGAAGAGAGAAGAGAAGAGAAGAGAAGAGAAGAGAAGAGAAGAGAAGAGAAGAGAAGAGAAGAGAAGAGAAGAGAAGAGAAGAGAAGAGAAGAGAAGAGAAGAGAAGGGAAGAGAAGGGAAGGGGAAGAGAAGAGAAATGGAAGGGAAGAGAAAGGGAAGGGAAGGGAAGGGAAGGGAAGGGAAGGGAAGGGAAGGGAAGGGAAGGGAAGGGAAGGGAAGGGAAGGGAAGGGAAGGGAAGGGAAGGGAAGGGAAGGGAAGGGAAGGGAAGGGAAGGGAAGGGAAGGGAAGGGAAGGGAAGGGAAGGGAAGGGAAGGGAAGGGAAGGGAAGGGAAGGGAAGGGAAGGGAAGGGAAGGGAAGGGAAGGGAAGGGAAGGGAAGGGAAGGGAAGGGAAGGGAAGGGAAGGGAAGGGAAGCCAGGAGGGGGTTGGTCTCTTCTCCCAGGCAACCAGCACCAGAACAAGAGGACACAGTCTCAAGCTGCACCAGGGGAGGTTTAGCATTGAGATGAGGAGAAAGTTCTTCAGAGAGAAAGTTGTTAGCCATTGGAATGTGCTGCCCAGGGAGGTGGTGGAGTCACCATCCCCGGAGGTGTTCAAGAGGGGATTGGACGTGGCACTTGGTGCCATGGTTTAGTCGTAAGGTCTTGGGTGATAGGTTGGACTTGATGATCTTTGAGGTCCCTTCCAACCTTGGTGATTCTGTGATTCTGTGAATAGACTAGACTAGACTAGGCTAGACTAGACTAGACTGGAATTAACCAGGTTGGAAGAGACCTTTGAGATCATCCAGTCCAACCTATCACCCAACACCATCTAATCAACTAAACCATGGCACCAAGCACTGCATTCAGTCTCTTTCACCTCCAGTGATGGTGACTCTACCTCCCTGGGCAGCCCCTAAAAATACAGAAATTTGGAGTTAGAATCATAGAATGGTCTGGGTTGGAAGGGACCTCCAAAGGTCATCCAGTCCAAGCCCCTCTGCAGTCAGCAGGGACGTCCTCAGCTAGATCAGGTTGCCCAGTGCCCTGTTGAGCCCCACCTTGAATATCTGCAGGGATGGGGCCTCAACCACCTCCCTGGGCAACTTGTTCTGCTTGTCTGGCATCATCATATATCTTTTCTAGAACACTGCATTGAGTACCTCCAGATTTTCAGGAAGGAGACTTTCTTCACAAGAACATAATCTCCTAACCCTTTTTTTCTTAAGAGGGACAGGAATCTACTCAAGAGAGTCCAGTGGAGGGCTATGAGTATGATGAAGGGACAGGAGCACTGCCTGATGAGGAAAGGCTGAGAGCCCTGGGGCTGTTTAGTCTGGAGGCGAAGACTGAGAAGGGATCTAATAGATGTCTATAAATGTCTGAGGGCTGGGTGTTAGGAAGGAAGGGAAAGCTCAGCTCAGCTCAGTTGTGCCCTGTGATAGGACAAGGAGTAATGGATAGAAACTACAGCACAGGAGGTTCCACCTCAACATGTGAAGGAACTTCTTCACTGTGAGGGTCACAGAGCACTGGAACAGGCTGCCCAGAGAGGTTGTGGAGCCTCCTTCTCTGGAGGCTTTGCAGCCCCATCTGGATGTGTTCCTGTGTGACCTGTGCTGGATTCAATGGTCCTGCTCTGGCAGGGGGGCTGGACTTGAAGATCTCCAGAAGTCCCTTCCAACCCCCTAACATCCTGTGTGTGATCCTGTCTGTGCAATAAGCCAGCCAGCCCCTGAGAACTAAGTATTTGCAAACAAGAACTCAATCAGCCTAACCCTGTCAATGAAGCAAACATAACCAAACTGACAGGTCTGTGCAATCAAAACAGTTGTTGACATCTTGACATTGGGGGAAAACTAAAGCAACCTCACTAGATGATGTGAAGAGCTTAAGCATCCCTAAACCAGGCAGATTAATTGCCAGACATCTAAAAATAACTGAAGTATTTCAGGCTTTAAAAAAAAAAGCCCAAACCCAAAACCAAACAGAGCCCTTCCTCATTTGCAGAAAGTTCTCAGGAGCAGATTCTCCAGGGTTTATTCCCAAGGGAACCATTTCACATTATGATAATGACCCTAATCCTGCCTTCTTTTTACCCAGCTGAGTTCCTGTGGCCTTTTGAGCATACATAAGTACCTGATGTGAGGAGTGGTTTGACTAAATGAGTGGGAAATGTGGAAACATGGACTTTAGAATGGAATGGAATGGAATGGAATGGAGTGGAATAGAATAGAATAGAATAGAATAGAATAGAATAGAATAGAATAGAATAGAATAGAATAGAATAGAATAGAATAGAATAGAATAGAATTAACCAGGTTGGAAAAGACCTTTGAGATCATCAAGTCCAACCTATCACTCAACACCTAAACCTCCCCTGGCACAGCTTGAGACTGTGTCCTCTTGTTCTGGTGCTGGTTGCCTGGGAGAAGAGACCAACCCCCACCTGGCTACAAACTCCCTTCAGGTAGCTGTAGACAGCAAGAAGGTCTCCCCTGAGCCTCCTCTTCTGCAGGCTAAGCAACCCCAGCTCCCTCAGCCTCTCCTCACAGGGCTGTGCTCCAAGCCCCTCCCCAGCTTTGTTGCCCTTCTCTGGACACCTTCCAGCATCTCAACATTTTTCCTAAACTGAGAGGCCCAGAACTGGACAGAGGACTCAAGGTGTGGCCTAACCAGTGCTGAGTACAGGGGCAGAATGAGTTCCCTGCTCCTGCTGGCCACACTGTTCCTGATCCAGGCCAGGATGCCATTGGCTTTCTTGGCCACCTGGGCACACTGCAGGCTCATGTTCAGCCTACTATCAACCAGCACCCCCAGGTCCCTCTCTACCTGGCTGCTCTCCAGCCACTCTGACCCCAGCCTGTAGCACTGCATGGGGTTGTTGTGGCCAATGTGCAGCACCTGGCACTTGGATGTGTTCAACCTCATGCTCTTGGACTCAGCCCATCTGTCCAGCCTGTTAAGGTCCCTCTGCAGAGCTCTCCTGCCCTCTAACAGATCAACTCCTGCCCCCAGCTTGGTGTCACCTGCAAACTTACTGATGATGGACTCGATCCCCTCATCCAGATCATCGATAAAGCTATTGAACAGGATGGGGCCCAGCACTGATCCCTGGGGGACACCACTGGTGCCTGGCTGCCAGCTGCATTTCAGGGGTTTTGTAGAGATGTTGCTATTAATATTTAAGAATAATAATAATGAAATTTAAAAAAAAAAAAAAAACAACTACAAACAACCCTCAACCATAGATTAGCCCAGGACAGAAATAGCATCAACTGTACTTCATTTTGCAAGGCATTTTGAGCTGTCATCAGCCCCAGCCATTGGAATGGAGCCTTGAGAGTGCAATCTATTTTTGTGAGCCCAAAGCAACCAGTAAGTCTGCAACTGCTGAGGTGGTGCTGTGACTGCTGAGGTAAACCTGCAAAGGCTGAGGCAGTTCTGCAAAGGCTGAGGCAGTTCTGCAAAGGCTGAGGCAGTTGCAGCCCCTGGTGCCCAGGCTGTGCACAGGACCATTGCAGGCCAGAAAAATATGCTTGCTTTATCCTCCCCTAACAAGACATGCAGAAGGTTAAGTAAGAAAGATATTTAGCAAGCCTTCTGAGGAAGGCTCTTGCACAGATTTGTTTTTCTGCAGCCAACCAGTGCTTTCTACCAAGCAGAAGTACCCACATGCCACCTGAATGTTGTAAGGATCCAAGCACTTTCCACTCCAGTGGGCCTCCTTCTTTCTGCAAGTGCAAGATAGAATCATAGAAATGTTAGGGTTGGGAGGGACCTCAAGGATCAGCCAGTTCCAAACCCCCTGCCATGGGCAGGGACATCTCACACTACAGCAGGTTGCTCAGAGCCACATCCAGCCTGGCCTTCAAAACCTCCAGGGATGAGGCTTCCACCACCTCCCTGGGCAATCTGTGCCAATGTCTCACCACCCTCATGAGGAAGAACTTCTTCCTAACATCCAATCTGAATCTACCCATTTCTAGTTTTGCTCCATTCCCCCCAGTCCTATCACTCCCTGACACCCTGAAAAGTCCCTCCCCAGCTTTCTTGTAGCCCCCTTCAGATACTGGAAGGCCACAATTAGGTCTCGGAGCCTTCTTTGCTCCAGACTGAACAACCCCAACTCTCTCAGTCTGTCCTCATAGGAGAGGTGCTTCAGCCCTCTGCTCATCCTTGTGGCCCTTCTCTGGCCATGCTCCAGCACCTCCAGATCCTTTCTGTACTAGGGGCTCCAGAACTGGACACAGTACTCCAGGTGGGGTCTCACCAGAGCAGAGTAGAGGGAGAGAATCACCTCCCTGGCCCTGCTGGCTCTGCTTCACTTGATGCAACCCAGGATGGGATTGGCTTTCTGGGCTGCAAGTGCTCACTGCTGGCTCATGTTGAGCTTCTCATCCACCAGCACCCCCAAGTCCTTTTCTTCAGAGCTGCTCTTCTGAGTTTAATGAGATATATATGCAGTTAACCAGGTCAAGTCTCTGTGAGGATGTCAACACCCAACAGAGTATGATTGTAATATAGAAATATAAAATAGGATAGGATAGGATAGGATAGGATAGGATAGGATAGGATAGGATAGGATAGGATAGGATAGGATAGGATAGGATAGGATTAACCAGGTTGGAAAAGACCTTTGAGATCAAGTCCAACCTATCACCCAACACCATCTAATCAACTAAACCATGGCACCAAGTGCCTCATCCAGTCTCTTCCTAAACACCTCCAGGGATGGTGACTCCACCACCTCCCTGGGCAGCACATTCCAATGGCCAGTCTCTCTTTCTGGGAAGGAGTTCTATTCTATTCTATTCCCAGTCAGCCCTGGTGAGAATTGAACTCCCAAATCATAGAATCATAGAATCAACCAGGTTGGAAAAGACCTCAGAGATCATCAAGTCCAACGTATTACCTAATGCCTAACACCTCAGGACAACTAAACCATGGCTCTAAGTGCCACATCCAATCATTTTTTGAACACCTTCAGGGATGGTGACTCCACCACCTCCCTGGGCAGCACATTCCAATGGCAAATATCTCTTTATTATGGAAAAGACCTTCAAGATCATAGAGTCCTACCATTATCTAACTCTAGGAAGTGTGCTGCTAAACCCTGTCTCTCAGCATCACATCTCTGTGTCTTTTAAACACCTCCAGGGATGGTGATTCAACCACCTCCCTGGGGAGCAGGCTATGACCTTCATTGTTTGAAAGAGAGGATATCAGATCCTCATTTTTTCAGTTCACAGGAAGAGAAGAGAAGGAGGCCAGTAAAGAATCACTGAGTGTCTGAGCCCAGAGTGTTATTGATTATCCCTGGCAAAACATGCAGATATTTCACTGTAGCCATCAGGATTACTGCAAGTCAACTTTAGTCTGACTGTATTCCAACAGACCCACAGAGCACTGAGGAAGTCTGCTCAGTTCTCAGATAATTACTAACAGGCACCAGCTAATAAGTAATTACAGGCACCAGTACAGATTAGGAGCTGCCTTGCTGCAAAGCAGCTCCACAGAGAAAGGCCTTGGAGTGCTGATGGACAGCAAGTTCTGCATGGGACAGCAATGTGCCCTTGTGGCCAAGAGAGCCAATGGGATCCTGGGGTGCATCAAGAAAAGTGTGGCCAGCAGGGCTAGGGAGGTTCTCCTCCGTCTCTACTCTGCCCTGCTGAGACCACACCTGCAATCCTGTGTCCAGTTTTAGGTTCCCCAGTTCAAGAGAGACAGAGACCTGCTGGAGAGAGTCCAACAGAGAGCCACAAGGATGATTAGGGGACTTGAGCATCTCCCTTGTGAAGAGAGACTGAGAGCCCTGGGGCTGTTTAGTCTGGAGAGGAGAAGGCTGAGAGGGATCTGATCAATGTCTATCAATAGCTGAGGGGTGGGTATCAAGTGGAGGGGGCCAAGCTCTTCTCAGTGGTACACAGTAATAAGACAAGGAGCAACAGGTTCAAGCTTGAACATTGAAGGTTTCACTACACCATGAGGAGAAACTTCTTTACAGTGAGGATGACAGAGCCCTGGAACAGGCTGCCCAGAGAGGTTGTGGAGTCTCCTTCTCTGGACATACTCAAAACCCATTCCTATGTGGACTACCCTGAGTGATCCTGCTTTTGGCAGGGGGATTGGACTGGATGATCTCTGGAGGTCCCTTCCAACCTCTAATGTACTGTGATACTAACCATATGCAGAATTTGATCCCATATCAGGAGTGGCCTGCCAGAGGGCTTTTTCCAGAGCCTAACCACAGCACCAGTTCTTTCCAAGGCAGCTACAGCAGGTAGCATTCATGATAAGCCTGAACACTTCTGAGGGTCCAAATTTGCACTCTCCAAAATCACAGCAGTGGGTGTAAGGCACATAAAATGCAAGGTACAGACCAACATTTGCAATGCAGTTACAGAGGTGAGGAATAAACAGTAGGGATCACCATGCAATGCAGTTTTTTCTCTGCTCTTCCCAAGTGATCACCATTAACTACAAAAGCAGAACCACAACAGAGAATCCTGTTAGAATAGAATGGAATGGAATGGAATGGAATGGAATGGAATGGAATGGAATGGAATGGAATGGAATGGAATGGAATGGAATAGAATAGAATAGAATAGAATAGAATAGAATAGAATAGAATAGAATAGAATAGAATAGAATAGAATAGAATAGAATAGAATAGAATAGAATAGGATAGAATAGAATTAGCCAGGTTGGAAAAGACCTTCGAGATCATCAAGTCCAACCTATCACCCAGCACCATCTAATCAACTAAACCATGGCACCAAGCACCCCATCCAGTCTCTTCCTAAACATCTCCAGTGATGGTGACTCCACCACCTCCCTGGGCAGCACATTCCAATGGCTAATCTCTCTTTCTGTGAAGAACTTCTTCCTAACATCCAGCCTAAACCCCCACTGGTGCAGCTTGAGACTGTGTCCTCTTGTTCTGGTACTGGTTGCCTGGGAGAAGAGACCAACCCCCACCTGGCTACAATCTCCCTTCAGGGAGATGTAGACAGCAAGAAGGTCTCCCCTGAGCCTCCTCTTCTGCAGGCTAAGCAACCCCAGCTCCCTCAGCCTCTCCTCACAGGGCTGTGCTCCAAACCCCTCCCCAGCTTTGTTGCCCTTCTCTGGACACCTTCCAGCAACTCAACATCTTTCCTAAACTGAGGGGCCCAGAACTGGACACAGGACTCAAGGTGTGGCCTGACCAGTGCTGAGTACAGGGGCAGAATGACTTCCTTGCTCCTGCTGGCCACACTGTTCCTGATGCAGGCCAGGATGCCATTGGCCTTCTTGGCTACCTGGGCACACTGCTGGCTCATGTCCAGCCTACTATCGAAGGCGTACTATTCATAAGGGCTCCCAAGCACTACAGTGGCTAAAACATCTCACAGATTTCTTGGGAAGCATACCAATGTCTACAGAGGGGGAGGAGGGGGAAATCAAAAGCAGTGACTTAATTTTTTCCCTTCTATAGTTATTGCAGAGGCACTGCATTCAGCCTCGAGTTCAAATTCTTCCCCTGGACACCAGGAATGTTTCTTCCAGAGAAGACTGAACTCAGGCATGAGCTCATCAGTGCATTTCCACAAGGAATTGCTGTGTTTGTGTATTCCTGGCCCATGTTTCAAACCAAGGAAGTTTGCTTTTCCAAACAGGTTCTTACCACTGCTAAAGATCTCACTCTTCAAGGTGCCTGACTTAGAGAATCAAAGTGAATGCACTTCTGAATCATTAGTGCTAAAAACCCAAGGTGCACAAATCATCCCAGCCTGACTGACATTAAAGAGAACCTCCTGACAAGCATGAAGATCTTCTGATCAAGTTATAAAGGAGGTAAAAAAACCTCTTTGCCAGTAAAGTGACAGGAGGCAAATGCCTGAGGCTTTGTGTAAAACAAAAGGACTATTGAGCCCCTGTTCCTCAGATGAAAGAACCCTTTCATTGCAAGGAAGTTTGAGTACAAAGTAAGTAGGCTCCTTCTCAGAACACAACCATCTTTTCTCTCTCTCTCATATTCAGGCAGGTCAGATTCAGTATTGAAAGTTTGCTGGTATTGTCTGCAAGTCCCTACCTTTGGATGGGGAATGGAATGGAATGGAATGGAATGGAATGGAATGGAATGGAATGGAATGGAATGGGATGGGATGGAATGGAATGGAATGGAATGGAATGGAATGGAATGGAATGGAATGGAATGGGATGGGATGGGGTGGAATGGGATGGGATGGGATGGGATGGGATGGGATGGGATGGGATGGGGTGGAATGGGATGGGATGGGATGGGATGGGATGGGATGGGGTGGAATGGAATGGAATGGGATGGGATGGAATGGGATGGGATGGAATGGAATGGAATGGAATGGAATGGAATGGAATGGGATGGGATGGGATGGGATGGGATGGAATGGAATGGAATGGAATGAATCAGGTTGGAAAAGACCTTTGAGATCATTGTGTCAAACCCATTATCCAACATCATCTCATCAACTAAACCATGGCACCAAGTGCCTCATCCAGTCTCTTCTTAAACACCTCCAGGGATGGTGACTCCACCACCTCCCTGGGCAGCACATTCCAATGGCCAATCTCTCTTTCTATGGAGAATTTCTTCCTAACATCCAGACTAAACCTCCTCTGGCACAGCTTGAGACTGTGTCCTCTTGTTCTGGTGCTGGGTGCCTGGGAGAAGAGACCAACCCCCACCTGGCTACAACCTCCCTTCAGGTAGTTGTAGACAGCAATAAGGTCTCCCCTGAGCCTCCTCTTCTCCAGGCTAAGCAACCCCAGCTCCCTCAGCCTCTCCTCACAGGGCTGTGCTCCAAACCCCTCCCCAGCTTTGTTGCCCTTCTCTGGACACCTTCCAGCAACTCAACATCTTTCCTAAACTGAGGAGCCCAGAACTGGACACAGGACTCCCAGGTCCCTTTCTTCCTGGCTGGTCTCCAGCCACTCTGACCCCAGCCTGTAGCTCTGCATGGGGTTGTTGTGGCCAATGTGTAGAACCTGGCACTTAGATGTGTTCAATCTCATGCCCTTATACTCTGCCCATCTGTCCAGCCTGACACTGGACGTTAGCAACAAGTTCTGCCCCATGAGGGTAGTGGAACACTGGAACATGTTGCTCAGGGAGGTGGTTGAGGTCCCATCCCTGGAGATATTCAAGGTGAGGCTCAACAGGGCTCTGGGCAACTTGATCTAGTTGAGGATGTCCCTGCTGACTGCTGAGGGGGTTGGACTGGATGATCTTTGGATGTCCCTTCCAACTAAGAGCATTCTATGATTCTACACATGCAGGCACATGTTTGTTTGCAGGGCTGTGGAATTATTCCCTGGTAGTAGAAATACATATCCTTGTAGATTAATGCATGAAAATGCTCTTTAATCATCTAGGGAGAGGTTTTTTCAGACTTTACCTATACACACACATTAAGAGGTGTTGCATTCACTCTCTTCATAGATCATTTTCCTGCTCTCAGACATTGGAGAGTGACCTGGACTTCAGCAAGGCCTTTGACACCGTTCCCCACAGCAAACTCCTGGCCAAGCTGTCAGCCCATGGCTTGGACAGCAGCTTTCTGAGCTGGGTTAGGAACTGACTGGAGGCTGAGCCCAGAGAGTGGTGGTGAATGGTGCCACATCCAGCTGGCAGCCAGGCACCAGTGGTGTGCCCCAAGGATCAATGCTGGGCCCCATGCTCTTTAACATCTTCATTGATGATCTGGATGAGGACATCGAGTCCATCATCAGTAAATTTGCTGATGACACCAAGCTGGGGGCAAGAGTTGATCTGCTGGAGGGTAGAGAGGCTCTGCAGAGGGACCTCGACAGGCTGGGCAGATGGGCAGAGTCCAACGGCATGAGATTTAACACATCCAAGTGCCGGGTTCTGCACATTGGCCACAGCAACCCCATGCAGAGCTACAGGCTGGGGTCAGAGTGGCTGGAGAGCAGTCAGGCTGAGAGGGACCTGGGGGTGCTGGTTGATAGTAGGCTGAACATGAGCCAGCAGTGTGCTCAGGTGGCCAAGAAAGCCAATGGCATCCTGGCCTGGATCAGGAACAGTGTGGCCAGCAGGAGCAGGGAGGTCATTCTGCCCCTGTGCTCAGCACTGGTTAGGCCACACCTTGAGTCCTGTGTCCAGTTCTGGGCCCCTCAGTTTAGGAAGGAGGTTGACTTGCTCAAACATGTCCAGCGAAGGGCAATGAAGTTGGTGAGGGTCTTGGAACACAAGCCCTATGAGGAGAGACTGAGGGAGCTGGGGTTAGCCTGGAGAGGAGGAGACTCAGGGGTGACCTTATTGCTCTCTACAACTACCTGAAGGGAGGTTGTGGACAGGTGGAATTTGGCCTCTTCTCCCAGGCAGCCAGCACCAGAACAAGAGGACACAGTCTCAGGCTGTGCCAGGGGAGGTTCAGGCTGGATGTTAGGAAAAAGTTCTATACAGAGAGAGTGATTGCACATTGGAATGGGCTGCCTGGGGAGGTGGTGGAGTCACCATCATTGGAGGTTTTCAGGAGGAGACTTGATGGGGTGCTTGGTGCCATGGGTTAGTTGTTTGGGCGGTGTTGGATTGGTTGATGGGTTGGACGCGGTGATCTTGAAGGTCTCTTCCAACCTGGTTTATTCTATGTATTCTATGTATTCTAAGAGGGCACAGTCTCAAGCTGCACCAGGGGAGGTTTAGTCTGGAGGTTAGGAAGAAATTCTACACAGAAAGAGAGATTGCCCATTGGAATGGGCTGCCCGGGGAGGTGGTGGAGTCACCATTATTGGAGGTGTTCAGGAGGAAACTTGATAGGATGCTTGGTTGTATGGTTTAGTTGATTAGGTGGATGATATGTTGGACACGATGATCTTGAAGGTCTCTTCCAACGTGGTCTATCCTATCCTATCCTATCCTATCCTATCCTATCCTATCCTATCCTATCCTATCCTATCCTATCCTATCCTATCCTATCCTATTCAGATTCCTATTCTATTCTATTCCATTCTATTCCATTCTATTCTATTCTATTCTAAATGTCCACTGCCCAGCAAAACCAGGGAAGGGTGGAAGGCTTACCTCAGAGCAAGCAGTTCAGATACAGTCTGTAGAAGAGCCTGACTTCAGATCTGCTTTTCACTGCAAGGTTTCAAATATTCATTCCAAGAGAAATCAGGCCTGGGTGGCTCCAGAGTCTGAGGTAGATTTGTTCTATAATTTAGCCACAGAAAATAGTTCAGTGAGCTTTAAATCAAGGCTTTGCAAGATGAGCAGTCATATTCTTGGTGCAGCACTCTCTGTCAGTCAGCCCAGCTGGAATTTTCTCCAGACAACCTACCAAGCCCCAGATGTTCCCTGAAAAAGGCTATGTCTTTGGAACAGCCCTGCCCTAGTGCTCAGCACCTTTTTGTTGGTGAGAATAAAAGAAGACACAGCAAGCTGAGTGCCCAAGGAGTGAGCCCCAGAGCTGAGCTTTTCTTTGTCTCAATCCAATGCTTGAATCATAGAATCAACCACGTTGGAAAAGACCTCAGAGATCATCAAGTCCAACCTCTTGCCTAATGTGTGCAAATGTGCCACCACTCTCTTGTCAGATAGAGCTCATCTCAGCTGGGCATTTTTGGATGCAGCATTCAACTAAGGGACCTCTAGACAGGGGGTTGGAGGCTGATAGAGATTTGTGTCTTCAGAGTGGATTTGTTTCAGAGAAGAGGTCATCCCAAAAAGCCTATCCTACATCCTCCCCACTCCAGATGCCCTATGCTCCTTCTGGAGATCATAGAATTCTTAGGGTTGGAAGGGACCTCAAGGATCAGCCAGTTCCACCCCCCCTGCCATGGGCAGGGACATCTCACACTAGAGCAGGTTGCTCAGAGCCACATCCAGCCTGGCACTGAAAACCTCCAGGGATGAGGCTTCTACCACCTCCCTGGGCAACCTGTGCCAGTGTCTCACCACCCACATGGGGAAGAACTTCTTCCTAACATCCAATCTGAATCTACCCATTTCTAGTTTTGTTCCATTCCCCCTACTCCTATCACTCCCTGACACCCTAAAAAGTCCCTCCCCAGCTTTCTTGTAGCCCCCTTCAGATACTGGAAGGCCACAATTAGGTCACTTCAGAGCCTTCTCTTCTCCAGACTGAACAGCCCCAACTCCCTCAGTCTGTCCTCACAGGAGAACCCTCAGCTTGCATGTGTCTTTCAGGCAGGGAGAATGGTAAACTACTCTAAAACTACTGAAGCCTTTCCCATCCATTCATGAAACCAGAGGGGGAAAGTCAAGAAATCTGATCTTAGGTGCAAGGTCCTGCAGTTTTCTTCTCATCTCACAGAGGGCACCTGCTCACACTCGTATCAGCATCACTCACAAGTAGTTCACCTGCAAGGAAGAGAGCAGAATAAGTGCTGAACCCACTGAAAACAGGCTCAGGCCCACAGCCTTTTCAGAGGACAAAGGCAAGCATGCATTCTGAGACTCAGCTCCCATTTCACAAGAGCCGGATGGAAAGAAAGCGAAGACTCCAAGTCTGCCACGCTCCGAGCTTCAGAGACACTGAAGAGAGGGTGAGAGTACCAAGTATAGGTTTGTAATTGAATTTATGTTTATTTTGGTCCAAGGTTGAGGTCAGTGCACAATGAGGAGGTTATCAGATGACTCATATTAGCCCGAGTGCTGTGCTGGGATAAAGTTAGTACCGTGCCTACTGGGAAGATGTGAGATTGTCAGATGGCCAGGGTACAGCCTTATAT